>NC_069510.1:112144346-112206846 GCF_027579735.1 Bombina bombina | reverse complement strand
AACAGCAGTTATGAAGCAGCGGTCACAAAGACCGCTGCTCCATAACCTGTCCGCCTGCTCTGAGCAGGTGGACAGACATCGCCGGAAATCAACCTGATCGAGTGCGATCGGGTTGACTGACACCCCCTGCTGGCGGCTTATTGGCTGCGAGTCTGCAGGGGGCGGCTCTTGTGAGCTGCTGGTGCAATGCTGAATACGGCGAGCGTATTGCTCACCGTATTCAGCGAGGTCTGGCGGACCTAATCCGCAGTGTCGGATCAGGTCCGCCAGACCTTAATAACTAGAGGCCATTGTAAATAATGTTGTCCCTTTCCTTTTCTCGAAGTTACTGAGCACAATATATCAATTAATAATCAATGAGTACCTGCACCTCTTCTTTTACAAAAAAAAGTACTGGTACTATTTATACAAAAGTAATACAAATAATGATATAAAAACAGAATTTATGCTTACCTGATAAATTACTTTCTCTTGCGGTGTATCCAGTCCACGGATTCATCCTTACTTGTGGGATATTCTCATTGCCTACAAGAAGTGGCAAAGAGAGCACACAGCAGAGCTGTCCATATAGCTCCCCCTCTGGCTCCGCCCCCAGTCATTCGACCGACGGGTTAGGAGAAAAAGGAGAAACCAGAGGGTGCAGTGGTGACTGTCGTTTAAACAAGAAATTTTAACCTGACTTAATTGCCAGGGCGGGCCATGGACTGGATACACCGCAAGAGAAAGTAATTTATCAGGTAAGCATAAATTCTGTTTTCTCTTGCAAGGTGTATCCAGTCCACGGATTCATCCTTTACTTGTGGGATACCAATACCAAAGCTTTAGGACACGGATGAAGGGAGGGAACAAGACAGGTAACCTAAACGGAAGGCACCACTGCTTGTAAAACCTTTCTCCCAAAAATAGCCTCCGAAGAAGCAAAAGTATCGAATTTGTAAAATTTAATCTAACACCACATTCATTTTACCCTCCCGTGGAGATGCCCTACTGCTAGAGCGGCAAAGAGAATGACTGGGGGGTGGAGCTAGGGGGGAGCTATATGGACAGCTCTGCTGTGTGCTCTCTTTGCCACTTCCTGTAGGAAATGAGAATATCCCACAAGTAAGGATGAATCCGTGGACTGGATACACCTTGCAAGAGAAACTACCTTTAGGTTACATGTATAAGCTGTATGACATATAAATATTACCTGTCTGATTACAGTACTGTACTATCTTTATCATGGTACTATGTATACAAAAGTAATAAACTGATATAAAACTACCTTTAGGTCACATGTATAAGCTGTATAATGACATATAAATATTACCTTACTGATTACAGTACTGTACTATCTTTATCATGGTACTATGTATACAAAAGTAATAAACTGATGTAAAACTACCTTTAGGTTACATGTATAAGCTGTATAATGACATATAAATATTACCTGTCTGATTACAGTACTGTACTATCTTTATCATAGTACTATGTATACAAAAGTAATAAAATGATATAAAACTACTTTTAGGTTACATGTACAAGCTGTATAATGACATATAAATATTACCTTACTGATTACTGTACTGTACTATCTTTATCATGGTACTATATATACAAAAGTAATAAACTGATATAAAACTACCTTTAGGTTACATGTATAAGCTGTACAATGACATATAAATAGTACCTTACTGATTACAGTACTGTACTATCTTTATCATGGTACTATGTATACAAAAGTAATAAACTGATATAAAACTACCTTTAGGTTACATGTATAAGCTGTATAATGACATATAAATATTACCTTACTGATTACAGTACTGTACTATCTTTATCATGGTACTATATATACAAAAGTAATAAACTGATATAAAACTACATTTAGGTTACATGTATAAGCTGTATAATGACATATAAATATTACTGTCTGATTACAGTACTGTACTATCTTTATCATGGTACTATGTATACAAAAGTAATAAACTGATATAAAACTACCTTTAGGTTACATGTATAAGCTGTATACTGACATATAAATATTACCTGTCTGATTACAGTACTGTACTATCTTTATCATGGTACTATGTATGCAAAAGTAATAAACTGATATAAAACTACCTTTAGGTTACATGTATAAGCTGTATTAACACATATAAATATTACCTTACTGATTACAGTACTGTACTATCTTTATCATGGTACTATGTATACAAAAGTAATAAAATGATATAAAATTACCTTTAGGTTACATGTATAAGCTGTATAATGACATATAAATATTACCTGTCTGATTACAGTACTGTAATATCTTTATCATGGTACTATGTATACTAAAGTAATACACTGATATAAAACTACCTTTAGGTTACATGTATAAGCTGTATAATGACATATAAATATTACCTTACTGATTACAGTACTGTACTATCTTTATCATGGTACTATGTATACAAAAGTAATAAACTGATATAAAACTACCTTTAGGTTACATGTATAAGCGGTATAATGACATATAAATATTACCTGTCTGATTACAGTACTGTACTATCTTTATCATGGTACTATGTATACAAAAGTAATAAACTGATATAAAACTACCTTTAGGTTACATGTATAAGCTGCATAATGACATATACATATTACCTGTCTGATTACAGTACTGTACTATCTTTATCATGGTACTATGTATACAAAAGTAATAAACTGATATAAAACTACCTTTAGGTTACATGTATAAGCTGTATAATGACATATAAATATTACCTGTCTGATTACAGTACTGTACTATCTTTATCATGGTACTATGTATACAAAAGTAATAAACTGATATAAAACTACCTTTAGGTTACATGTATAAGCTGTATAATGACATATAAATATTACCTTACTGATTACAGTACTGTACTATCTTTATCATGGTACTATGTATACAAAAGTAATAAACTGATATAAAACTACCTTTAGGTTACATGTATAAGCGGTATAATGACATATAAATATTACCTTACTGATTACAGTACTGTACTATCTTTATCATGGTACTATGTATACAAAAGTAATAAACTGATATAAAACTACATTTAGTTACATGTATAAGCTGTATAATAACATATAAATATTACATTACTAATTACAGTACTGCACTATCTTTATCATGGTACTATGTATACAAAAGTTATAAACTGATATAAAACTACCTTTAGGTTACATGTATACGCTGTATAATGACATATAAATATTACCTTACTGATTACAGTACTGTACTATCTTTATCATGGTACTATGTATACAAAAGTAATAAACTGATATAAAACTACCTTTAGGTTTCATGTATAAGCTGTATAATGACATATAAATATTACCTTACTGATTACAGTACTGTACTATCTTTATCATGGTACTATGTATACAAAAGTAATAAACTGATATAAAAACAAAATTTATGCTTACCTGATAAATTCCTTTCTCCTGTAGTGTGGTCAGTCCACGGGTCATCATTACTTCTGGGATATTAACTCCTCCCCAACAGGAAGTGCAAGAGGATTCACCCAGCAGAGCTGCTATATAGCTCCTCCCCTCTACGTCACCCCCAGTCATTCGACCAAGGACCAACGAGAAAGGAGAAGCCAAAGGGTGTAGTGGTGACTGGAGTATAATTTAAATTTTTTTATAGACCTGCTATAAAAAACAGGGCGGGCCGTGGACTGACCACACTACAGGAGAAAGGAATTTATCAGGTAAGCATAAATTTTGTTTTCTCCTGTTAAGTGTGGTCAGTCCACGGGTCATCATTACTTCTGGGATACCAATACCAAAGCTAAAGTACACAGATGACGGGAGGGACAGGCAGGCTCTTTATACGGAAGGAACCACTGCCTGAAGAACCTTTCTCCCAAAAACAGCCTCCGAAGAAGCAAAAGTGTCAAATTTGTAAAATTTGGAAAAAGTATGAAGAGAAGACCAAGTTGCAGCCTTGCAAATCTGTTCAACAGAAGCCTCATTCTTAAAGGCCCAAGTGGAAGCCACAGCTCTAGTAGAATGTGCTGTAATTCTTTCAGGAGGCTGCTGTCCAGCAGTCTCATAGGCTAACCGAATTATGCTACGAAGCCAAAAAGAGAGAGAGGTAGCCGAAGCTTTTTGACCTCTCCTCTGACCAGAATAAACGACAAACAGGGAAGACGTTTGTCGAAAATCCTTAGTTGCCTGTAGATAAAATTTCAGGGCACGGACTACATCTAGATTGTGTAGCAGACGTTCCTTCTTCGAAGAAGGATTAGGACACAAAGATGGAACCACAATCTCTTGATTGATATTCCTGTTAGTGACCACCTTAGGTAGGAACCCAGGTTTAGTACGCAGAACTACCTTGTCTGAATGAAAAATCAGATAAGGAGAATCACAATGTAAGGCGGATAACTCAGAGACTCTTCGAGCCGAGGAAATCGCCATTAAAAATAGAACTTTCCAAGATAACAGCTTGATATCAATGGAATGAAGGGGTTCAAACGGAACACCCTGTAAAACATTAAGAACTAAGTTCAAACTCCATGGTGGAGCAACAGTTTTAAACACAGGCTTGATCCTAGCTAAAGCCTGACAAAAAGCTTGAACGTCCGGAACTTCTGACAGACGTTTGTGTAAAAGAATGGACAGAGCTGAAATCTGTCCCTTTAAGGAACTAGCGGATAAACCCTTTTCTAGACCTTCTTGTAGAAAAGACAATATCCTCGGAATCCTAACCTTACTCCATGAGTAACTCTTGGATTCGCACCAATATAAGTATTTGCGCCATATCTTATGATAAATCTTTCTGGTAACAGGCTTCCTAGCCTGTATTAAAGTATCAATAACTGACTCAGAAAAACCACGTTTTGATAAAATCAAGCGTTCAATTTCCAAGCAGTCAGCTTCAGAGAAATTAGATTTTGATGTTTGAATGGACCCTGGATCAGAAGGTCCTGTTTCAGAGGTAGAGACCAAGGTGGACAGGATGACATGTCCACTAGATCTGCATACCAAGTCCTGCGTGGCCATGCAGGCGCTATTAGAATTACTGATGCTCTCTCCTGTTTGATTCTGGCAATCAATCGAGGAAGCATCGGGAAGGGTGGAAACACATAAGCCATCCCGAAGGTCCAAGGTGCTGTCAAAGCATCTATCAGAACCGCTCCCGGATCCCTGGATCTGGACCCGTAACGAGGAAGCTTGGCATTCTGTCGAGACGCCATGAGATCTATCTCTGGTTTGCCCCAACGTCGAAGTATTTGGGCAAAGACCTCCGGATGAAGTTCCCACTCCCCCGGATGAAAAGTCTGACGACTTAAGAAATCCGCCTCCCAGTTCTCCACTCCCGGGATGTGGATTGCTGACAGGTGGCAAGAGTGAGACTCTGCCCAGCGAATTATCTTTGATACTTCCATCATTGCTAGGGAGCTTCTTGTCCCTCCCTGATGGTTGATGTAAGCTACAGTCGTGATGTTGTCCGACTGAAACCTGATGAACCCCCGAGTTGTTAACTGGGGCCAAGCCAGAAGGGCATTGAGAACTGCTCTCAATTCCAGAATGTTTATTGGTAGGAGACTCTCCTCCTGATTCCATAGTCCCTGAGCCTTCAGAGAATTCCAGACAGCGCCCCAACCTAGTAGGCTGGCGTCTGTTGTTACAATTGTCCAGTCCGGCCTGCTGAATGGCATCCCCCTGGACAGATGTGGCCGAGAAAGCCACCATAGAAGAGAATTTCTGGTCTCTTGATCCAGATTCAGAGTAGGGGACAAGTCTGAGTAATCCCCATTCCACTGACTTAGCATGCACAGCGGTCTGAGATGTAGGCGTGCAAAGGGTACTATGTCCATTGCCGCTACCATTAAGCCGATCACCTCCATGCATTGAGCTACTGACGGGTGTTGAATGGAATGAAGGACACGGCATGCATTTTGAAGCTTTGTTAACCTGTCTTCTGTCAGGTAAATCTTCATTTCTACAGAATCTATCAGAGTCCCCAAGAAGGGAACTCTTGTGAGTGGAAAGAGAGAACTTTTCTTTTCGTTCACCTTCCATCCATGCGACCTTAGAAATGCCAGTACTAACTCTGTATGAGACTTGGCAGTTTGAAAGCTTGAAGCTTGTATCAGAATGTCGTCTAGGTACGGAGCTACCGAAATTCCTCGCGGTCTTAGTACCGCCAGAAGAGCACCCAGAACCTTTGTGAAGATTCTTGGAGCCGTAGCCAATCCGAATGGAAGAGCTACAAACTGGTAATGCCTGTCTAGAAAGGCAAACCTTAGATACCGGTAATGATCTTTGTAAATCGGTATGTGAAGGTAAGCATCCTTTAAATCCACTGTGGTCATGTACTGACCCTTTTGGATCATGGGTAAAATTGTCCGAATAGTTTCCATTTTGAACGATGGAACTCTTAGGAATTTGTTTAGGATCTTTAAATCCAAGATTGGCCTGAAAGTTCCCTCTTTTTTGGGAACCACAAACAGATTTGAGTAAAACCCTTGTCCTTGTTCCGACCGCGGAACTGGATGGATCACTCCCATTAATAAAAGATCTTGTACGCAGCGTAGAAACGCCTCTTTCTTTATTTGGTTTGTTGACAACCTTGACAGATGAAATCTACCTCTTGGGGGAGAGGATTTGAAGTCCAGAAGGTATCCCTGAGATATGATCTCTAACGCCCAGGGATCCTGGACATCTCTTGCCCAAGCCTGGGCGAAGAGAGAAAGTCTGCCCACCACTAGATCCGTTCCCGGATCGGGGGCCCTCGATTCATGCTGTCTTAGGGGCAGCAGCAGGTTTCCTGGCCTGCTTGCCCTTGTTCCAGGACTGGTTAGGTCTCCAGCCTTGTCTGTAGCGAGCAACAGCTCCTTCCTGTTTTGGTGCAGAGGAAGTTGATGCTGCTCCTGCTTTGAAATTACGAAAGGAACGAAAATTAGACTGTCTAGCCTTAGGTTTGGCTCTGCCTTTACCCCCTGTAATGTCAGCGATAATTTCTTTCAACCCGGGCCCGAATAAGGTCTGCCCTTTGAAAGGAATATTAAGCAATTTAGATTTAGAAGTAACATCAGCTGACCAGGATTTTAGCCACAGTGCTCTGCGCGCCTGAATGGCGAATCCGGAATTCTTAGCCGTAAGTTTAGTTAAATGTACTACGGCATCCGAAATAAATGAGTTAGCTAACTTAAGGGCTTTAAGCTTGTGCGTAATCTCATCTAATGGAGCTGATTCAAGTGTCTCTTCCAGAGACTCAAACCAAAATGCTGCTGCAGCCGTGACAGGCGCAATGCATGCAAGAGGTTGCAATATAAAACCTTGTTGAACAAACATTTTCTTAAGGTAACCCTCTAACTTTTTATCCATTGGATCTGAAAAGGCACAGCTATCCTCCACCGGGATAGTGGTACGCTTAGCTAAAGTAGAAACTGCTCCCTCCACCTTAGGGACCGTTTGCCATAAGTCCCGTGTGGTGGCGTCTATTGGAAACATCTTTCTAAATATTGGAGGGGGTGAGAACGGCACACCGGGTCTATCCCACTCCTTAGTAACAATTTCAGTAAGTCTCTTAGGTATAGGAAAAACGTCAGTACTCGACGGTACCGCAAAATATTTATCCAACCTACACAATTTCTCTGGTATTGCAACTGTGTTACAATCATTCAGAGCCGCTAACACCTCCCCTAGTAATACACGGAGGTTTTCCAGCTTAAATTTAAAATTTGAAATATCTGAATCCAGTCTGTTTGGATCAGAACCGTCACCCGCAGAATGAAGCTCTCCGTCCTCATGTTCTGCAAATTGTGACGCAGTATCTGACATGGCCCTAATATTATCAGCGCACTCTGTTCTCACCCCAGAGTGATCACGCTTACCTCTTAGTTCTGGTAATTTAGCCAAAACTTCAGTCATAACAGTAGCCATATCCTGTAATGTGATTTGTAATGGCCGCCCAGATAACTCGGCGCTACAATATCACGCACCTCCCGAGCGGGAGATGCAGGTACTGACACGTGAGGCGAGTTAGTCGGCATAACTCTCCCCTCGTTGTTTGGTGAAATATGTTCAATTTGTACAGATTGACTTTTATTTAAAGTAGCATCAATGCAGTTAGTACATAAATTTCTATTGGGCTCCACTTTGGCTTTAGCACATATAGCACAGATATCTTCCTCTGAATCAGACATGTTTAACACACTAGCAAATAAACTAGCAACTTGGAAATACTTTTCAAGTAATTTACTATAATATGCAAAACGTACTGTGCCTATAAGAAGCACAGAAAAAGTTATGACAGTTGAAAATTGATAAACTTAAAAGTTATAGCATCAAATCTTTGTAAAAAAACACACTTTTAGCAAAGGATTGCTCCCATTAGCAAAGGATAATTAACCCTGATAGCAGAAAAAAAATACAGAAATAAATGTTTTTTATCACAGTCAACTACAATCTCACAGCTCTGCTGTGAGTGATTACCTCCCTCAAAACAAGTTTTGAAGACCCCTGAGTTCTGTAGAGATGAACCGGATCATGCAGGGAAGACAATAAACTTCTGACTGAATTTTTTGATGCGTAGCAAAAGCGCCAAAAAAGGCCCCTCCCCCTCATACACAACAGTGAGAGAGATCAGTAAACTGTCATAAATTAAATAAAAACGACTGCCAAGTGGAAAAAATAGTGCCCAAAACATTTTTTCACCCAGTACCTCAGAAAATTAAACGATTTTACATGCCAGCAAAAAACGTTTAACATAAATAAATTAAGTGTTATTAAAAAGCCTGTTGCTAGTCCCTGCAAATTAGGCTAAAGTCTTATGCATACAGTATAATTCCAGTGAAGTGCCATTCCCCAGAATACTGAAGTGTAAAATATACATACATGACAGCCTGATACCAGTTGCTGCTACTGCATTTAAGGCTGAGTTTACATTATATCGGTATGGCAGAATTTTCTCATCAATTCCATTGTCAGAAAATAATAAGCTGCTACATACCTCTTGCAGATTAATCTGCCCGCTGTCCCCTGATCTGAAGTTTACCTCTCCTCAGATGGCCGAGAAACAGCAATATGATCTTAACTACTCCGGCTAAAATCATAGAAAAAACTCAGGTAGATTCTTCTTCAAATTCTACCAGAGAAGGAATAACACACTCCGGTGCTATTATAAAATAACAAACTTTTGATTGAAGGTATAAAACTAAGTATAATCACCACAGTCCTCTCACACATCCTATCTATTCGTTGGGTGCAAGAGAATGACTGGGGGTGACGTAGAGGGGAGGAGCTATATAGCAGCTCTGCTGGGTGAATCCTCTTGCACTTCCTGTTGGGGAGGAGTTAATATCCCAGAAGTAATGATGACCCGTGGACTGACCACACTTAACAGGAGAAACTACCTTTAGGTTACATGTATAAGCTGTATAATGACATATAAATATAACCTTACTGATTACAGTACTGTACTATCTTTATCATGTTACTATGTATACAAAAGTAATAAACTGATCGAAAACTACCTTTAGGTTACATGTATAAGCTGTATAATGACATAAATATTACCTTACTGATTACAGTACTGTACTATCTTTATCATGGTATTATGTATACAAAAGTAATAAACTGATATACAACTACCTTTAGGTTACATGTATAAGCTGTATAATGACATATAAATATTACCTGTCTGATTACAGTACTGTACTGTCTTTATCATGGTACTATGTATACAAAAGTAATAAACTGATATAAAACTACCTTTAGGTTACATGTATGAGCTGTATGATGACATGTACATATTACCTAAATTACATAAGATATTGTTGTTTACACTTGGTTATGAATAAAAGAAAGACATGCAATACTGTTTATATTCCTCCAAATAGAGAAATTACTCCTGGATTAGCCCTTATAAAGGGGATACACTTCTGCAGTAGTGGGCTACAGCCGAGTCTGATTTAAAAAAAATCACAAATTAATTTCTAAAGTGTAGACTTAAAGGGACATTATACACTAGATTTTTATTTGCATAAATGTTTTGTAGATTATCTATTTATATAGCCCATACAGTTTTTGTTTTTTGTAAATG
This sequence comes from Bombina bombina, assembly GCF_027579735.1. NCBI lineage: Eukaryota > Metazoa > Chordata > Amphibia > Anura > Bombinatoridae > Bombina > Bombina bombina. The sequence continues at coordinate 112,196,777 of NC_069510.1, read as the reverse complement.
GATAGTATTGCTTATTTTTAAATAACATTGCTCTGATTTTCAGACTCCTAACCAAGCCCCAAAGTTTTAGGAGAATGCTGATACCTACTCTAGCTTGCTTCTGTTTGTGTAAAGGGTCTTTTCATATGCGAAGGAAGTGGGAGTGTCTGCTATTTCCCACCTGCAGTGGGTGTTCCAGTAACCTTTTAAACAGAGCTAAGTACGTTTTTATACGGTTTTATACTGGATTTTTATATCAGTATCTGTGCATATTATTCTTTATAGTAGTGTCTATTACATGCAGTTATATGAAAATTGGTGTATACTGTCCCTTTAATTAATCATCAGGACAGCCTTACATGCCTTGTGACAATCAGGATTGTATGGAGAAATCCTCCAAATTAGGCATTCCAAAATCCAAACTTATTCTGAAATCTAAACTTTTTAATTAAATATTTTTTTTTACGATCAAAAACACTATTTTTCCTGCCTGTAAGTCGCAATCTTCTTGATTTGTGTCTTTGTTTTGTGTGTTCTAAAATGCAAATAATAGTCTATATTTATTTAAAACAACAACTATTACCTTTCTGGCTACAGTACTGTACTATCTTTTTGATGGCCCTATGTATACAAAAGTAAATTTGCAAAAGAATTACAAAAGGTTGCATGTAATTCTGTTTTATGACGTACATTTTGCACCAGGTCCCATCCCCCTCTCCAAGCTGTACCAAGTTACCGATGCCAATATAGAAATACTCCAAAATCCAAACTATTCTGAAATCCAAACCTTTTCCAGTCCCAAGCAGTTTGGATAAGAGGTTTTCTAGCAGTATCCTGTGTCATACTAAGACACTGTTAGTGGATATGCATGCTAATTCTGCAGTGCTCTTCATATGTGACATGTCTAGGGACAGCAAATTTGCATAGCAAAATATTGTTTTTTATGGAAGCTTTATAAGGAGGTGAAGATTCTGAGTAATACCTCGACACGCAGATTAAAAGCGCATTGCTTTTTCTGCTGTACAGCATCGCTTTGCAATCACTTCCCTGTTTACAATCTGTATGAAGATGATTGAAGCCAAATATGCATACAAGGGATGATCTACAGAAAGTCAAATTCCAATGCATCACCGTACGCTCCCAGCTGCCACGGCCAAGATGAAATATGCAGTATTTATATGTGTAGGACGGTCAGAATCTGGGGGAGATTGTGTTACATTCCTAAACAATCTGTAATGACTCTGAGAAGAAGCCAAACAGATTGCTTGTGAAAGGTAAATACGAGGAGACAACTTATCTCTTTGAAGATAGTCTTGCTCAGCTCTAAATCGTAGCTTCGATTTTACACAGTTCTTCTCTGTTGGAAACCAAACCGGGAAACTCGAATACGTAAAATATACTTTATATACACTATCTGGCAGCGGAGTGGTTAAGATGTTTAGTGTCTACTCTTGGCCAACTAGAAGCGTTGATGGAACCTTCAGCCAGAATCAAAGGCCGGAGTATGTGTGAAAAAGAAGAGGAAGGGGAGACTTTAGCCAGCTTTAACTATATTTGCAGACTCGTATCAGGCAAATCAGATTTACATCACTGTCTTGTGTATATATCAGGTGCTCCAGGAACACTTGTCAAGACAGCCTGTCTCAGCCCTTCACACGTCAGATAAAATCACAGCACTCTGTGTTTGGGTCTGTTGACAGCAATTTATTTTGATGTGTTGTCACAATATGAAATTTCTCCCATGCTCTGCACCATGTTGCTCGTTTCTGCTGCACTTTTTCAGCTGCCAGATGCTACAGGTTCAGTGAAGAAACATCCAGTTTCTTTTTTAATGATTCAGTGAGGAGTTGGTGAAGTGGCACAGTTAAAACATGCATCCCGGGAGACATTGAGACACTGTGGCATCCCAAATCCTACATACTGCTGACTTAACATCATTACAAAGTGTTGACAAGCAGTGCCAATCCGCTGTGTGAGAATAAGTTGTGTCCTTCATGATTCCGAGATGTCACAGATAGAAGCGAAAACAAAGACAACACTCTCTCTTCTTTTCTGTCTCCGCTTCCCAAATCTCTCTCCCTGGCAGGAGGTTTCTCCACAAACTAGCTGAAAGTTTTGCTACGTGTGTTTCCGCTACACAAGCTCGTGCTCCTGTGTTATCTGCTAACAAAACTGAGGCGCTGGAATCTGATCTTCTTCTGTCATGGAAAGATTCATTAAAGGGACAGTCTAGTCAAAAATAAACGTTCATGATTCAGATAGGACATGTCATTTTAAACAACTTTCCAATTTACTTTTATCATCACATTTGCTTTGTTCTCTTGGTATTCTTAGTTGAAAGCTAAACTTAGGTAGGCTCATGTGCTAATTTCTAAGCCCCTGAAGGCCGCCTCTTATCTGAATGCATTTGACAGGTTTTCCACAGCTAGAGGGCATTAGTTCATGTGTGCCATATAAATAACATTTGTGCTCAGGCCTGTGGAGTTACTTAGGAGTCAGCACTAATTGGCTAAAATACAAGTCTGTCAAAAGAACTAAAATAAGGGGGCAGTCTGCAGAGGCTTAGATACAAGGTAATCACAGAGGTAAAAAGTATATTAAAGGGCCATAATACCCAAATGCTAAATCACTTGAAACTGATGCAGTATAACTGTAAAAAGCTGACAGGAAAATATCACCTGAGCATCTCTATGTAAAAAACATAATTTATGCTTACCTGATAAATTTATTTCTCTTGTAGTGTATCCAGTCCACGGATCATCCATTACTTATGGAATATATTCTCCTTCCCAACAGGAAGCTGCAAGAGTCCACCCACAGCAAAGCTGCTATATAGCTCCTCCCCTAACTGCCATATTCAGTCATTCGACCGAAAACATGCAGAGAAAGGAAAAACCATAGGGTGCAGTGGTGACTGTAGTTCAAATGAAAAAATTACCTGCCTTAAAGTGACAGGGCGGGCCGTGGACTGGATACACTACAAGAGAAATAAATTTATCAGGTAAGCATAAATTATGTTTTCTCTTGTTAAGTGTATCCAGTCCACGGATCATCCATTAATTATGGAATACCAATACCAAAGCTAAAGTACACGGATGATGGGAGGGACAAGGCAGGTACTTAAACGGAAGTTACCACTGCCTGTAAAAAACCCTTTCTCCCAAAAATAGCCTCCGAAGAAGCAAGGTATCAAATTTGTTAAATTTGAAAAGTATGAAGCGCAGACCAAGACTCCGTCTTGTAAATCTGTTCAACAGAAGCCACATTTAAAAAAGGCCCAAGTGAAAACCACAGCTCTAGTAGAATGAGCTGTAATCCCTTCAGGAGGCTGCTGTCCAGCAGTCTCATAAGCTAAATGAATTATGCTTTTTAACCAAAAAGACAGAGAGGCTGCTGAAGTCTTTTGACCTCTCCTCTGTCCAGAATAGACAACAAACAAGGTGAACGTTTGATGAAAACTGTAGTAGCTTGTAAGTAAAACTTTAAAGCACAAGCCACGTCCAATATTGTGTAATAGACGTTCCTTCTTTGAGGAAGGATTAGGATACAAGCATGGAACAACTATCTCTTGAGTGATGTACTTGTTAGATACCACCTTAGGAAAAAAACAGGTTGGTACACAGGACTACCTTATCCGTACGAAGGACCAGATAAGGAGAATCACATTGTAACACAGATAACTTGGAGACTCTACGAGTCGAGGAATTAGCTACCCAAAAGGAACTTTCCAAGATAAAGATTGATATCTATGGAACAAAAAAGGTTCAAACGGAACTTCTTGAAGAACCTTAAGAATCAGGTTTAAGCTCCATGGCGGAGCAACAGTTTTAAACACAGGCTTGGATCTAACCAAAGCCTGACCAAATGCCTGAACATCTAGAATACCTGCCAGACGCTTGTGCAAAAAAATAGACAGAGTAAAAATCTGTCCCCTTTTAAGGAATTAGCTGACAACCCTTTTCTCAAAAATATCTTGGAGAAAAGATAATATCCTGGGAATCCAGACTTTACTCCATGAGTAACCCTTGGATTCATAACAATCAGATATTTACACCATATCTATGTTCAATTTTCCTAGAGACAGGCTTTCATGTCTGTATTAAGGTATCAATGACTGACTCGGAGAAGCCATGCTTTGATAACATCAAGCGTTCAGTCTCCAGGCAGTCCATCTCAGATTGATTCTATTTAGATGGTTGAAAGGACCCTGAGGTAGAGGGACCTGTCTCAGAAGCAGAGACCGTGATGGAAAGGATGACATGTCCACCAGATCTGCATACCAGGTCCTGCGTGGCTACGCAGGCGCTGTCAAAAACACCAAAGCCCTCTCCTGCTTGGTCTTGACCTCCGGAGGAAATCCCACTCCCCCGGAAGAAAAGTCTGACGACTTAGAAAATCCACCTCCCAGTTCTCAACACCTGGGATATGGATAGCTGATAGACAAGAGTGAGTCTCTGTCCAGTGAATTATTGTAAGACTTCTAACATCGCTAGGGAACTTCTGTTCCCCCTTGATGGCTGATGTAAGCCACAGTCGTGTATATTGTCCGACTGAGTATGATGTACCTCAGAGTTGCTAACTGAGGCCAAGTCTGAAGAGCATGGAATATCACTCCCAGTTCCAGAATATTTATTAGAAGGAGGGTCTCCTCCTAAGTCCACTATCCCTGAGCCTTCAGGGAGTTCCAGACTGCATCCCAACCTAAAAGGCTGGCATCTATTGTAACAATTGTCCCATCTGACCTGCGGAAGGTCATACCCTTGGACAGATGGACCCGACATAGTCACCAGAGAAGAGAATCTCTGGTCTCTTGGTCCAGGTTTAACAGGGGGACAAATCTGTGTAATCCCCGTTCCTCTGACTGAGCATGCATAGTTGCAGCGGTCTGAAATGTAGACGTGCAAACGGTACTATGTCCCTTGCCGCTACCATTAAGCCGATTTCATTCATGTACTGAGCCACCGAAGGGCGCGGATGGGATGAAAAAACACGGCAGAAATTTAGAAACTTTGACAACCTGGACTCCGTCAGGTAAATTTTCATTTCTACAGAATCTATCAGAGTCCCTAGGAGGGAAACCCTTGAGATTGGGGATAGAGAACTCTTTCCTTGTTCACGTTCCACCCATGTGATCTCAGAAATGCCAGTACTACGTCCGTATGAGACTGGGCAATTTGGATGTTTGACGCCTGTATCAGGATGTCGTCTAAATAAGGGGCCACTTCTATGCCCCGCGGTCTAAGGACCGCCAAAGCGACCCCAGAACCTCCATAAAGATTCTTGGGGCTGTAGATATCCCAAAGGAAAGAGCTACAAACTGGTAATGCCTGTCTAGAAAGGCAAACCTGAAAAACGATGGTGATCTTTATGCATCACAATGTGAGGATAAGCATCCTTCAAATCCATTGTAGTCCTCTATTGACTCTCCTGGATCATAGTTAAGATGGTACGAATAGTTTCCATCTTAAATGACGGAATTCTGAGGAATTTGTTTAAGATCTTTAGATCCAAAATAGGTCTGAAGGTTCCCTCTCCTTGGGAACCACAAACAGATTTGAGTAAAAACTCTGTCCCTGTTCCTCTCTTGGAACTGGATGGATCTCGTACACAATGTAAGAATGCCTCCTTCTTTATCTGGTTTGCAGATAATTGTGAAAGGCGAAATCTCCCCTTTTTTTGGGGGGGAATCTTTGAAATCCAGAAGATATCTCTGGGATATAAATTCCAATGCCTAGGGATCCTGGGCATCTCTTGCCCACGCCTGGGCGAAGAATGAAAGTCTGCCCCCTATAGGATCCGTTACCGGATAGGGGTCCGTTCCTTCATGCTGCCTTAGAGGCAGCAGCAGGCTCCTTGGCCTGCTTATCTTTGTTCCAGGTCCGATTGTCTCCAGACCGCCTTGGACTGAGCAAAAATTCCCTCTTGTTTTGCCTTAGAGGAAGAGGATGCCACACCTGCCCTGAAATTTTTAAAAGGCACGAAAATTAGACTCTTTTTTTTTTTTTTTTTGGCCCTTGATTTGGACCTATCCTGAGGAAGGGCATGACCTTTTCCTCCAGTGATATAAGCAATAATCTCCTTCAAACCAGGCCCGAATAGGGTCTGCCCCTTGAAGGGAAGTTAAGTAGCTTATTTATTAAAGTCACGACAGCTGACCATGATATAAGCCATAGCGCTCTGCGCGCCAGTATAGTAAAAAACAGAATTCTTAGCCGTTAGTCTAGTCAAATGAACAAGGCATCAGAAAACAAAGGAATTGGCTAGCATAAGCTTGTCAAATATATTCATCCAATGGAGTCGCTTAACTGTAAAGCCTCATCAAGAGACTCAACCCAGAACGCCGCAGTAGCAGTGACAGAAGCAATGTATGCAAGGGGCTGCAGGATAAAACCCTGTTGAATAAACATTTTTTATCCATTGGATCTAAAAAGCACAACTGTCCTCATCAGAGGTAGTGGTACGCTTAGCTAGAGTAGAAACTCTTCTCTCCACCTTAGGAACTGTCTGCCAGAAGTCCCGTGTGGTGGTAACTATTAGAAAACATTCTTCTAAAAAATAGGAGGGGAAGAGAACGGCACACCTGGTCTATCCCATTCCTTATTAAAAAAATTTTAGTAAACCTCTTTAGGTATTGGAAAAAAACATCAGTACACACCGGCACTGCATATTATTTATCCAGTCTACACAATTTTTCTGGCCCTGCGATTGTACACATTCATTCAGAGCAGCCAAAGCCTCCCTGAGCAACAAGTGGAGGTTCTCAAGCATAAATTTTAAATGTAGAAATATCAGAATCAGGTTAAATCATCTTCCCTGAGTCAAAAAAAATCACCCACAGACTAAGCATATTGTGAGGTAGTATCATACATGGTTCTTAAAGCGTCTGTATGCTCTGTATCTACCCCCAGAGCTAACTGCTTTCCTTTAATTTCAGGTAGTCTGACTAATACTGCTGCCAGAATATTATTCACCACCTTTGCCATGTCTTGTAAAATAAACGCTATGGGCGCCCTTGATGTACTTGGCGCCATTTGAGCGTGAGTCCCTGAAGCGGGAGTCGAAGGGTCTGACACGTGGGGAGAGTTAGTCGGCATAACTTTCCCCTCGACAGAATCCCCTGGTAAAAGAAACGCTATGGGTGCCCTTGATGTACTTGGCGCCATTTGAGCGTGAGTCCCTAAAGCGGGAGTCAAAAGGTCTGACACGTGGGGAGAGTTAGTCGGCATAACTACCCCCACGACAGAATCCTCTGGTGATAATGTTTTTAAAGACAAAAAATGATCTTTATTGTTTAACATGAAATCAGTACATCTGGTACACATTCTAAGTTGGGGTTCCACCATGGCTTTAAAACATAATGAACACAGAGCTTCCTCTATGTTAGACATGTTAGAACAGACTAATAATGAGACTAGTAAGCTTGGAAAACACTTTAAATCAAGTTAACAAGCAAATATATAAAACGTTACTGTGCCTTTAAGAGAAACAAATTTTGTCAAAATTTGAAAAACAGTGAAAAAAAGGCAGTAAAACAAACAAAATTTTTACAGTACATGTAATAAGGTAACAGAGCATTGCACCCACTTGCAAATGGATGATTAACCCCTTAATGCAAAAAACAGATCAAAAAAATGACAGACGTTTTTAAAAACAGACACAACAAACTGCCACAGCATACAGTGGGAAGCTTCAGTTAACTGTTTCTATGCAAAATTTAAGCCAGCCATGTGGAAAAAAACTTAGGCCCCAATAAGTTTTATCACCAAACATATGTTAAAAAACGATTAAACATGCCAGCAAACGTTTTAAAACACATTTTTATAAGAGTATGTATCTCTATTAATAAGCCTGATACCAGTCGCTATCGCTGCATTTAAGGCTTTACTTACATTACTTCGGTATCAGCAGTATTTTCTTAGTCAATTCCATTCCTAGAAAAATATTTTACTGCACATACCTTATCTGCAGGAAAACCTGCACGCCATTCCCCCTCTGAAGTACCTCACTCCTCAGAATGTGTGAGAACAGCAAATGGATCTTAGTTACGTCTGCTAAGATCATAGAAAAACGCAGGCAGATTCTTCTTCCAAATACTGCCTGAGATAAACAGCACACTCCGGTGCCATTTAAAAATAACAAACTTTTGATTGAAGAATAAACTAAGTAGAAAGCACCACAGACTCTCACAACCTCCTATCTATGTTGAGGCTTGCAAGAGAATGACTGAATATGGCAGTTAGGGGAGGAGCTATATAGCAGCTTTGCTGTGGGTGGACTCTTGCAGCTTCCTGTTGGGAAGGAGAATATATTCCATAAGTAATGGATGATCCGTGGACTGGATACACTTAACAAGAGAAAAGGAAGATATTTTACCTCACAATCTCCTCAGCTCACCAGAGTACGTTCTGTGTAAAAAGTTATACTTCACCTGCTCCCAACTGCAGGTAAAAAATAAATAAATGAAGAAATGAACAGCAGCCAATCAGCATCAGCAGTGCTGAGGTCATGAACTTTTACTGTGATCTCATGAGATTTGACTTGACACTCATGAGATTTCATTGTAAACTTCCTTTACCTGATTGGTGAAATAATATGAGAGTGCACGAGGCTCATCCCTTCAGCTGTCCTAGGACAGACACACTAATATGCTGCTTAGAAATCCTTTACAATGGAATGTGGCTACTGAGGAACTTTTGAGGTAAAATATCTTTCTTTTTTACATAGAGATGTTCAGGTGATATTTTCTAGTCAGCTTTTTACAGCTATGCTGAATCACTTTCAAGTGTTTAAACATTTGGGTATTATGGCCCTTTAATATAACTGTGTTGGTTATGCAAAACTGGGGAATGGGTAATAAAAAGATTATCTATTTTAGACAATAACACTTCTGGAGTAGACTGTCCCTTTAATGTATTAAAGGGATAGTAAGTTCAAAATTAAAAATGTCAATGGATTGGATAGAGCATGACATTTTAAATAACTTTCCAATTTACTTCTGTTATCAATTTTGCTTAGTTCTCTTGTTGTATATTACTTCAAACATTTTCAGACCAAGCATAAAAACAGAATTTATGTTTACCTGATAAATTACTTTCTCCAACGGTGTGTCCGGTCCACGGCGTCATCCTTACTTGTGGGATATTCTCCTCCCCAACAGGAAATGGCAAAGAGCCCAGCAAAGCTGGTCACATGATCCCTCCTAGGCTCCGCCTACCCCAGTCATTCGACCGACGTTAAGGAGGAATATTTGCATAGGAGAAACCATATGATACCGTGGTGACTGTAGTTAAAGAAAATAAATCATCAGACCTGATTAAAAAACCAGGGCGGGCCGTGGACCGGACACACCGTTGGAGAAAGTAATTTATCAGGTAAACATAAATTCTGTTTTCTCCAACATAGGTGTGTCCGGTCCACGGCGTCATCCTTACTTGTGGGAACCAATACCAAAGCTTTAGGACACGGATGAAGGGAGGGAGCAAATCAGGTCACCTAAATGGAAGGCACCACGGCTTGCAAAACCTTTCTCCCAAAAAATAGCCTCAGAAGAAGCAAAAGTATCAAACTTGTAAAATTTGGTAAAAGTGGGCAGTGAAGACCAAGTCGCTGCCCTACATATCTGATCAATAGAAGCCTCGTTCTTGAAGGCCCATGTGGAAGCCACAGCCCTAGTGGAATGAGCTGTGATTCTTTCAGGAGGCTGCCGTCCGGCAGTCTCGTAAACCAATCTGATGATGCTTTTAATCCAAAAAGAGAGAGAGGTAGAAGTTGCTTTTTGACCTCTCCTGTTACCAGAATAAACAACAAACAAGGAAGATGTTTGTCTAAAATCCTTTGTAGCATCTAAATAGAACTTTAGAGCGCGAACAACATCCAAATTGTGCAACAAACGTTCCTTCTTCGAAACTGGTTTCGGACCCAAAGAAGGCACGACTATCTCCTGGTTAATGTTTTTGTTAGAAACAACTTTTGGAAGAAAACCAGGTTTAGTACGTAAAACCACCTTATCTGCATGGAACACCAGATAAGGAGGAGAACACTGCAGAGCAGATAATTCTGAAACTCTTCTAGCGGAAGAAATTGCAGCCAAAAACAAAACTTTCCAAGATAATAACTTAATATCAACGGAATGTAAGGGTTCAAACGGAACCCCCTGAAGAACTGAAAGAACTAAGTTGAGACTCCAAGGAGGAGTCAAAGGTTTGTAAACAGGCTTGATTCTAACCAGAGCCTGAACAAAGGCTTGAACATCTGGCACAGCTGCCAGCTCTTTGTGAAGTAACACAGACAAGGCAGAAATCTGTCCCTTCAAGGAACTTGCAGATAATCCTTTCTCCAATCCTTCTTGAAGAAATGATAGAATCCTAGGAATCTGTACCTTGTCCCAAGGGAATCCTTTAGATTCACACCAACAGATATATTTTTTCCATATTTTGTGGTAAATTTTTCTAGTTACAGGCTTTCTGGCCTGAACAAGAGTATCAATGACAGAATCTGAGAACCCTCGCTTTGATAAGATCAAGCGTTCAATCTCCAAGCAGTCAGCTGGAGTAGGACCAGATTCGGATGTTCGAACGGACCTTGAACAAGAAGGTCTCGTCTCAAAGGTAGCTTCCATGGTGAAGCCGATGACATATTCACCAGATCTGCCTACCAAGTCCTGCGTGGTTACGCAGGAGCTATCAAGATCACCTACGCCCTCTCCTGATTGATCCTGGCTACCAGCCTGGGGATGAGAGGAAACGGCGGGAATACATAAGCTAGGTTGAAGGTCCAAGGTGCTACTAGTGCATCTACTAGAGTCGCCTTGGGATCCCTGGATCTGGACCCGTAGCAAGGAACCTTGAAGTTCTGACGAGAGGCCATCAGATCCATGTCTGGAATGCCCCACAGTTGAGTGATTTGGGCAAAGATTTCCGGATGGAGTTCCCACACCCCCGGATGCAATGTCTGACGAATCAGAAAATCCGCTTCCCAAGTTTCCACTCCTGGGATGTGGATTGCAGACAGGCGGCAGGAGCGAGTCTCCGCCCATTGAATGATTTTGGTCACTTCTTCCATCGCCAGGGAACTCCTTGTTCCCCCCTGATGGTTGATGTACGCAACAGTCGTCATGTTGTCTGATTGAAACCGTATGAACTTGGCCCTCGCTAGCTGAGGCCAAGCCTTGAGAGCATTGAATATCGCTCTCAGTTCCAGAATATTTATCGGTAGAAGAGCTTCTTCCCGAGACCAAAGACCCTGAGCTTTCAGGGATCCCCAGACCGCGCCCCAGCCCATCAGACTGGCGTCGGTCGTGACAATGACCCACTCTGGTCTGCGGGAGGTCACCCCTAGCGACAGGTTGTCCAGGGACAGCCACCAACGGAGTGAGTCTCTGGTCCTCTGATTAACTTGTATCTTCGGAGACAAGTCTGTATAGTCCCCATTCCACTGACTGAGCATACACAATTGAAATGGTCTTAGATGAATGCGCGCAAAAGGAACTATGTCCATTGCCGCTACCATCAAACCTATCACTTCCATGCACTGTGCTATGGAAGGAAGAGGAACGGAAGGAAGTATCCGACAAGAGTTTAGAAGTTTTATTTTTCTGGTCTCTGTCAGAAAAAATCCTCATTTCTAAGGAGTCTATTATTGTTCCCAAGAAGGGAACTCTTGTCGACGGAGATAGAGAACTCTTTTCCACGTTCACTTACCATCCGTGAGATCTGAGAAAGGCCAGGACTATGTCCGTGTGAGCCTTTGCTTGAGGAAGGGACGACGCTTGAATCAGAATGTCGTCCAAGTAAGGTACTACAGCAATGCCCCTTGGTCTTAGCACCGCCAGAAGGGACCCTAGTACCTTTGTGAAAATCCTTGGAACAGTGGCTAATCCGAAAGGAAGCGCCACGAACTGGTAATGCTTGTCCAGGAATGCGAACCTTAGGAACCGATGATGTTCCTTGTGGACAGGAATATGTAGATACGCATCCTTTAAATCCACCGTGGTCAAGAATTGACCTTTCTTGATGGAAGGATTGTTCGAATGGTTTCCATTTTGGACGATGGAACCTTGAGAAACTTGTTTAGGATCTTGAGATCTAAGATTGGTCTGAACGTTCCCTCTTTTTTGGGAACTACGAACAGATTGGAGTAGAACCCCATCCCTCGTTCTTTTAATGGAACAGGATGAATCACTTCCAGAAGATAACCTTGGAAGACTATTTCTAGCGCCCAAGGATCCAGAACATCTCTTGCCCAAGCCTGAGTGAAGAGAGAGAGTCTGCCCCCCACCAAATCCGGTCCCGGATCGGGGGCCCGCATCTCATGCTGTCTTGGGAGCAGTGGCAGGTTTCTTGACCTGCTTTCCTTTGTTCCAGCCTTGCCTTGGTCTCCAGGCTGGATTGGCTTGAGAAGTATTACCCTCCTGCTTAGAGGACGTAGCACTTGGGGCTGGTCCGTTTCTGCGAAAGGGACGAAAATTAGGTTTATTTTTGGCCTTGAAAGACCTATTCTGAGGAAGGGCGTGGCCCTTGCCCCCAGTGATATCAGAGATAAACTCTTTCAAGTCAGGGCCAAACAGTGTTTTCCCCTTGAAAGGAATGTCAAACAATTTGTTCTTGGAAGACGCATCCGCTGACCAAGATTTTAACCAAAGCGCTCTGCGCGCCACAATAGCAAACCCAGAATTTTTCGCCGCTAACCTAGCCAATTGCAAGGTGGCGTCTAGGGTGAAAGAATCAGCCAATTTAAGAGCACGAATTCTGTCCATAATCTCCTCATAAGAAGAAGAATTACTAATAATCGCCTTTTCTAGCTCATCGCACCAGAAACACGCGGCTGTAGTGACAGGGACAATGCATGCAATTGGTTGTAGAAGGTAACCTTGCTGAACAAACATCTTTTTTAGCAAACCTTCTAATTTTTTATCCATAGGATCTTGGAAAGCACAACTATCTTCTATGGGTATAGTGGTGCGCTTGTTTAGAGTAGAAACCGCCCCCTCGACCTTGGGGACTGTCTGCCATAAGTCCTTTCTGGGGTCGACTATAGGAAACAATTTTTTAAATATGGGGGGAGGTACGAAAGGTACACCGGGCCTGTCCCATTCTTTATTAACAATGTACGCCACCCACTTGAGTATAGGAAAAGCTTCGGGGGGCCCCGGGGCCTCTAGGAACTTGTCCATTTTACATAGTGTTTCTGGAATGACCAGATAATCACAATCATCCAAATTGGATAACACCTCCTTAAGCAGAGCGCGGAGATGTTCCAACTTAAATTTAAAAGTAATCACATCAGGTTCAGCTTGTTGAGAAATTTTTCCTGAATCTGAAATTTCTCCCTCAGACAAAACCTCCCTGGCCCCCTCAGACTGGTGTAGGGGCCCTTCAGAAACAATATCATCAGCGGCCTCATGCTCTTCAGTATTTTCTAAAACAGAGCAGTCGCGCTTTCGCTGATAAGTGGGCATATTGGCTAAAATGTTTTTGATAGAATTATCCATTACAGCCGTTAATTGTTGCATAGTAAGGAGTATTGGCGCGCTAGATGTACTAGGGGCCTCCTGTATGGGCAAAACTGGTGTAGACGAAGGAGGGGATGATGCAGTACCATGCTTACTCCCCTCACTTGAGGAATCATCTTGGGCATCATTTTTACTAAATTTATTATGACATAAATCACATCTATTTAAATGAGAAGGAACCTTGGCTTCCCCACAGTCAGAACACAATCTATCTGGTAGTTCAGACATGTTAAACAGGCATAAACTTGATAACAAAGCACAAAAAACGTTTTAAAATAAAACCGTTACTGTCACTTTAAATTTTAAACTGAACACACTTTATTACTGCAATTGCGAAAAAGTATGAAGGAATTGTTCAAAATTCACCAAAATTTCACCACAGTGTCTTAAAGCCTTAAAAGTATTGCACACCAAATTTGGAAGCTTTAACCCTTAAAATAACGGAACCGGAGCCGTTTTTATATTTAACCCCTTTACAGTCCCTGGAATCTGCTTTGCTGAGACCCAACCAAGCCCAAAGGGGAATACGATACCAAATAATGCCTTCAGAAAGACTTTTCTATGTATCAGAGCTCCACACACATGCAGCTGCATGTCATGCTGTTCTCAAAAACAAGTGCGCCATACTGGCGCGAAAATGAGGCTCTGACTATGATTAGGGAAAGCCCCAATAGAATAAAGTGTCTAAAACAGTGCCTGCCGATATTCTTTTACAAAAAATACCCAGATTAAATGATTCCTCAAGGCTAAATATGTGTAAATATGATCGATTTAGCCCAGAAAATGTCTACAGTCTTAATAAGCCCTTGTGAAGCCCTTATTTACTGTGTGAATAAAAATGGCTTACCGGATCCCATAGGGAAAATGACAGCTTCCAGCATTACATCGTCTTGTTAGAATGTGTCATACCTCAAGCAGCAAAAGACTGCTCACTGTTCCCCCAACTGAAGTTAATTCCTCTCAACAGCCCTGTGTGGAACAGCCATGGATTTTAGTAACGGTTGCTAAAATCATTTTCCTCATACAAACAGAAATCTTCATCTCTTTTCTGTTTCAGAGTAAATAGTACATACCAGCACTATTTTAAAATAACAAACTCTTGATTGAATAATAAAAACTACAGTTAAACACTAAAAAACTCTAAGCCATCTCCGTGGAGATGTTGCCTGTACAACGGCAAAGAGAATGACTGGGGTAGGCGGAGCCTAGGAGGGATCATGTGACCAGCTTTGCTGGGCTCTTTGCCATTTCCTGTTGGGGAGGAGAATATCCCACAAGTAAGGATGACGCCGTGGACCGGACACACCTATGTTGGAGAAAATAGGGTTGCAAAGGTATGTGGTATCATACTGGGTATTGATTCCAAATGGCATATGGGCTCTGTCTCATATTAGAGCATATTCCAGCACTCTCCACGTGCATCTAACAACCCTGTCACAATGGCTTTTTAACACTTTCAGACCTTGCAGGTCTAAAGTCAATAAGCTGTTGATATATTATTACTGTATTATAGTTAACATGTTCTGGCAAGTGTAATGCCAATGACCCTATTGGAAAGTGTATAAAAATGGAAAGGGGGAGGCAGTTAGCATGGGTTTTTTGTGGGCAAATCGTTTTTACTTCCCGCAACCCCACTACGGTCAGGCAGCTCATATCTCTAACATTACATCTGATTTCCACATATGTTTGCACCTCCGACTACTAGTAAATGGGCGTCATAGGGCAACTATAGTACAACCGTTTTTTTTTTTATCCTAATGCCCTTCATTTACACTTAAAACATTTGTCACGCCAACCAAGACCCCAACCTTCAGTGTTTTACAAGGATGCCCAATTCCATTCCTCAAGGTCACCAGATTTATGTTTTTGGGAATAATTTGCAGATTAAGAAGCAACAAAACTTGTGCTGTATCTTTTCCAGCAGAAATAAACCTAAAACCAGGACCATTGGAAGACTCTTAAGATAGTATTTGGGCACCCTTGAAGAACAGTAATGACCTCAGTTGAAATCAAATTTAGAGGACAGGTGACCACTGGAAATATGGAAATCTCTTTAACCCCTAACACCATAGAATATGGTAAACATAGTATATAAATGAATGTATTCTAATTCTTTTGAAGCAAGTGTTCAAAAATCTTGGCACAATGGTGATGTTGCAAACACCAAATGCGATTGTAAAGCAATGCAGGATGTTAATAAAGCCTCTAGGTTTACCTGTTTATCTACTATATACAAGTCATACTAGTAACAACAGAATGTTACTCAAGGACATTTTTGATACAGAAATATACTGAAGCATTTACCCCATCCTAAGACTTCCTAATGCAGTAGACTGTAATTCCATTCTCCTGCAGAGTCAGTAATTTAATTTTTACAAAGCACTGAACAAATTTTTCAATGCCACCTAATCTCAGACTTTAATGGCTATTGTTGGATGATCCTCTTCAATCTAATCTATGTATTTAGCACTAAAATAATACAGCAAGTTCTTTCTCTACCATTGAAAGTTCAAAGCAGATTTGCACCAGGGGAACATTTTCAAATGAATGTTGATAAATTGATATATGTGGTGGTCTGTACGTACATGGATTTAATGAGCTCTCTTAAGGGAATTTATCTGAGCAGCAATTTTATAACCATTCTGAAAGTATTGATATGCAGTTAAAGATAATATATGAACAATTGACACAGTCTCAACAAATTAGCTGTTCTTTCTGTGCAAAGCTGAAATGCAGGATCCATCAGGAACTTTTCGGTTATAAAAGTACAGATTGCTGCAAAGATTAAGAACATAAAACCTCTCTAAAAGTAACAATCTGCTAGCAGACCTCCCAACATTTTCAAGAGAGTAGCTTTACCACAGACTCCGCCCCTGGGGAACTATGCATCCCATAAATACTTAAAGGGACACTGAACACAATTTTTTTCTTTCGTGATTCAGATAGAGCATGCAATTTTAAGCAACTTTCTAATTTACTGCTATTATCAATTTTTCTTCGTTCTCTTGCTATCTTTATTTGAAAATTAAGGCATCAAAGCATTTTTTCTTGCTTCAGAACTCTGGACAGCACTTTTTTTATTGGTGGATGAATTTATAAACCAATCAGCAAGGACAACCCAGGTTGATCACCAAAAATGGGCCGGCATCTAAACTTACATTCTTGCATTTCAAATAAAGATACCAAGAGAATAAAGAACATTTGATAATAGGAGTAAATTAGAAAGTTGCTTAAAATTTCATGCTCTATCTGAATCACAAAAGAAAAAAAAAATGGGTTCAGTGTCCCTTTAATGCAACAGAACATGTAAAAATCTTTTCTTGCATGAATGAAGTTCCATTAAATGTGCCTAATCAAATACTGAAGCTAGCACAACTTGTATACTGGCTGATATATTGGTAGACAGAGACAAACCTCATAAAAACAAATATAAAAAGTATTTTTTCCTCATGACAAGAATCTACTCTGTTAGATGAAACAAAGATAAAATAATAAACCGTTATGGAGTAATCTACCTGTTAGGGAAGAACCTATTGCATGTCTCATGTTGCAGGGACAGAGTGTGAAAAAACAAAATACTTCCCAGCTTCTGAGCTAAACTGAATTACTGCTTTGAATAGGTTCCTTGGCAGAAAGCGCTTGGCACAAGAAGAAAGCATACAGTGGTCAGTATGATAGAAGCTGGGAAATGGTCTTTTTTATGGTGACCCCCTCAGATTTCAGTAAATAGAAACACAAGGAGATGAAGCAGTTTGCCAGAGGCTATCTTCAAGCTACGACCACGAGCAGAGCTAGCTGTACCGATGACAGCGGAGATAGGATGGAATCAAAAAAGCTAAGGAAGTGCTGCAGGGCAGCCAGCAGTCCTCCGATCTTTATTAACGTTATTACAGTTTCAAGATCCTTTTACCTGCGGCAAACACTCATTAAGTGCAGGCTAGTGGCTCTGAATGCTTTTTTTAATATACATCTGTGTGTGTTTGTTCGTTTAACCCAAACCTTTAATATAACAATGGCTTTCTGATTTCGCAAACAGCCTGTAGGATACGTGTATCTTATTGCTACTTTTTTTTTATAGTGATAAACACAGATTGTCCGTTTATGAGCATGTGCCTTGGTAGTAGTCTCAGTAATAAAGTATCTTTGTCTAAATCCCCAAAGGTACAGAATGCAGTGAAAAAAAGCAATTTGTGTGACTTGCACTCCATACCACAAGGGCAGTCGAAATTGGTAGCTAATAAGAGAGAGTTGCTGCTTTGGAAGTTATACAATGATCTCATTTAAAACTGCCACCTGCAATGCTCATTATTGGTCCCCGGAGTAGATCTGTGGTCACTCAGCCTCTAGAGACTCTGAACTTCTCGAGAGATTCACTTTAAATAAGATACGGCGAGATTACAAGTCTTGCGTTAGCCTTAAAAAGCAGCGTTGAGCGGTCCCAACGCTGCTTTTTAACGCCCGCTGGTATTACCAGTCAGGCAGGAAAGGGTCTACCGCTCACTTTTTTTCCGCAATTTTAGCTTACCGCAAATCCCCTTACGTCAATTGCGTATCCTATCTTTTTAATGGGATTTGCCTAACTCCGGTATTACAATCGCCTGAAAAAGTGAGCGGTAGACCCTCTCCTGTCCAGACTCCTACAGCATTTAAAAGTCAGTAGTTAAGAGTTTTATGGGCTAACGCCGTAACATAAAGATCTTAACTAAAGTGCTACAAAGTACACTAACACCCATAAACTACCTATTAACCCCTAAACCGAGCCCCCCACATCGCAAACACTATAATAAAATTATTTAACCCCTAATCTGCCGACCGGACATCGCCGCCACTTTAATAAATATATTAACCCCTAAACCGCCGCACTCCCGCCTCGCAAACACTAGTTAAATTTTATTAACCCCTAATCTGCCGTCCCTAACATCGCCGACACCTACCTACATTTATTAACCCCCTAATCTTCCGACCCCAAAGTCGCCGCTATTATATTAAATTTATTAACCCCTAAACCTAAGTCTAACCCTAAGTCTAACCCCCCCTAACTTAAATATAATTTAAATTAAACTAAATAAATTTAACAATTATAAAATCCTATTAAAACTAAATACTTACTGATAAAATAAACCCTAAGCTAGCTACAATGTAACTAATAGTTACATTGTAGCTAGCTTAGGATTTATATTTATTTTACAGGCAACTTTGTATTTATTTTAACTAGGTAGAATAGTTATTAAATAGTTAAATAGCTAGCTAAAATAAGTACAAAATTTCCTGTAAAATAAACCCTAACCTAAGTTACAATTACACCTAACACTACACTATAATAAAACTCATTACCTAAATTACCTACAATTAATTACAATTAAATTAAATAAACTAAATTACGAGAAAAAACACACTAAATTACAGAAAATAAAAAAAGAATTACAAAAATTTTAAACTAATTACACCTAATCTAATCCCCCTAATAAAATAAAAAAGCCCCCCAAAATAATAAAATTCCCTACCCTATACTAAATTACAAATAGCCCTTAAAAGGGCCTTTTGCGGGTATTGCCCCAAAGTAATCAGCTCTTTCACCTGTAAAAAAATAAAACAATACCCCCCCCAACATTAAAACCCACCACCCACACACCCAACCCTACTCTAAAACCCACCCAATCCCCCCTTACAAAAACCTAACACTACCCCCTTGAAGATCACCCTACCTTGAGCGGTCTTCACCCAGCCGGGCACAAGTGGTCCTCCAGAGGGTCCGAAGTCTTCATCCTATCCGGCCAGAAGAGGACATCCAGACCGGCAGAAGGCTTCATCCAGGCGGCATCTTCTATCTTCATCCTTCCGGAGCGGGTCCATCTTCAAGACATCCGACGCGAAGCATCCTCTTCATCCGACGGCCGACGACTGAATGACTGGTCCTTTAAGTGACGTCATCCAAGATGGCGTCCCTTAAATTCTGATTGGCTGATAGAATTCTAGCAGCCAATCGGAATTAAGGTAGGAAAAATCCTATTGGCTGATGCAATCAGCCAATAGGATTGCAGTTCAATCCGATTGGCTGATCCAATCAGCCAATAGGATTGAGCTTGCATTCTATTGGCTGTTCCAATCAGCCAATAGAATGCAAGGTCAATCCTATTGGCTGATTGCATCAGCCAATAGGATTTTTCTTACCTTAATTCCGATTGGCTGATAGGATTCTATCAGGCAATCGGAATTCAAGGGACGCCATCTTGGATGACGTCATTTAAAGGACCAGTCATTCAGTCGTCGGCCGTCGGATGAAGAGGATGCTCCGCGTCGGATGTCTTGAAGATGGACCCGCTCCGGAAGGATGAAGATAGAAGATGCCGCCTGGATGAAGCCTTCTGCCGGTCTGGATGTCCTCTTCTGGCCGGATAGGATGAAGACTTCGGACCCTCTGGAGGACCACTTGTGCCCGGCTGGGTGAAGACGGCTCAAGGTAGGGTGATCTTCAAGAGGGTAGTGTTAGGTTTTTTTAAGGGGAGATTGGGTGAGTTTTAGAGGAGGGTTGGGTGTGTGGGTGGTGGGTTTAAATGTTGGGGGGGGGGGTATTGTATTTTTTTTTACAGGTGAAAGAGCTTATTACTTTGGGGCAATGCCCCGCAAAAGGCCCTTTTATGGGCTATTTGTAATTTAGTATAGGGTAGGGAATTTTATTATTTTGGGGGGCTTTTTTATTTTATTAGTGGGATTAGATTAGGTGTAATTAGTTTAAAATTCTTCTAATTCTTTTTTTATTTTCAGTAATTTAGTGTTTGTTTTTTTCCGTAATTTAGTTTATTTTATTTAATTGTAATTAATTGTAGGTAGTTTAGGTAATTAGTTTAATTATAGTGTAGTGTTAGGTGTAATTGTAACTTAGGTTAGGATTTATTTTACAAGTAAATTTGTACTTATTTTAGCTAGGTAGGTATTAAATAGTTAATAACTATTTAATAACTATTGTACCTAGTTAAAATAAATACAAAGTTGCCTGTAAAATAAATATAAATCCTAAGATAGCTACAATGTAACTATTAGTTACATTGTAGCTAGTTTAGGGTTTATTTTATCGGTAAGTATTTCGTTTTAAATAGGATTAATTTATATAATTGTTACATTTATTTCGTTTAATTTAAATTATATTTAAGTTGGGGGGGTTAGACTTAGGTTTAGGGGTTAATAAATTTAATATAGTAGCGGCGACGTTGGGGTCGGAAGATTAGGGGTTAATAAATTTAATATAGTTGCGGCGACGTTGGGGGGGGCAGATTAGGGGTTAATAAATATAATGTAGGTGTCGGCGATGTTGGGGGCAGTAGATTAGGGGTTCATAAGTATAATGTAGGTGGCGGCGGTGTCCGGAGCGGCAGATTAGGGGTTAATAATATAATGTAGTTGTCAGTGATAGTGGGGCAGCACATTAGGGGTTAATAAGTGTAAGATTAGGGGTGTTTAGACTCGGGGTTCATGTTAGGGTGTTAGGTGCAGACATAACTTTTATTTCCCCCTTAGGAAACAAAGGGGCTGCGTTAGGAGCTGAACGCTGCTTTTTTGCAGGTGTTAGGTTTTTTTTCAGCCAGCTCAGCCCCATTGTTTCCTATGGGGAAATCGTGCACAAGCATGTTTTGCCAGCTTACTGCTACCGTAAGCAACGCTGGTATTGAGGTGAGATGTGGAGCTAAATTTTGCTCAACGCTCACATTTCTGTATATAGGTTACCATAGTAACCGTGGTATCAAGTAAGGGCGATCGCGGTGAATAAAGCCGTGTCGGTGTCATGGTGTTATGGTTTGAATGGTACCTAGAGTGCTGACAGTTAGTGGCATGTAGGGCTATTGCGATGGCCGTGTTTTGTAGCAGGGGGATCAGTTGGAAGTGGGTGCCATGGTAACCCTCGGATCAGCGGTTTTAGCACTGCTATTGACACTGAGTCTGTTAGGCAACACGCCCCCATGCATCATAGAGGACGGGCTAGTGTAACCAATCAGGCCATTTGTTGACATTTTTTTGTTCTCTTAGTTGGTTTGCGGTGTTGGGGTAGGTGTGGTTTTATGTGACAAATTTGCTTAGCCTATCGCAGCGCGGGTGTGTGTGTTTTCCACCTATCAGGTCTTTGTTGTCCTTTCTATTAGTTTTAGAACACCACGGATAGATTTGAGCATGTATATGATCGGATACAGTTCTTGACACATTAGCACCACACACACACAGAGATACTAGCGTATACATATATGTATGGTTCGATGTATACTTTTCAAAATGTTAGTTTGTATTTGTATCTAATCACTTATATTAATGCCGGTTTTGCACACGGCCCATTTACCTTTGCACACGGCACATTTTGATTGGTAGGTCACCGAGGGGAGTGGTTTAGGGGTCTTTAAAAGTTTGTCTGTTTTCACTTTTTGCTTGTCAGAAGAAGGGACGTTGTTGGTCCCGAAACGTCACAATAAAGGATATTTGATTGATATTGTTGTCTACAGTCCAGTGAGTGCTTTCAAATTTTCATTTTCTACATACCTGGCTATAGCACCCTGGCAAGTTGCGGTCTGTTGGTGAGAGTGCATATACCACAAACAAACTTTCACCTATATATATATATATATATATATATATATATATATATATATATATATATATATATATATATATATATATATATATATATATATATATATATATATATATATATATATATATATAAAAAATATTGTCTGAAGCAGCTACATATTACCCCAAAGGCAAAAAATGCTCTGATCTGAGATATCGCAGAAAAATAGGACACATGCAGGAACTGTTGGCTCTTTCACTTTGCTGCACTGCATCAGACTGTTTTTTTCAAACAGTACTGTGTTCTGGCTGCACTGTGTAAGTTTCCTTAACACAGCACATCCAAAGCAAAGTGCTGTTTGATGAGAACACTCAAATATGGAACAGCCCTGCAAAGCAGCAGTGCATTTATTGTTGACTGTCTCTCTGGGATTTTTTCAAAAGACATTTTAAAAACTTAAACCAAATTTCTTTTTTTCTCTGCAGTTAATTTGCAATGCAATTTTGCACTATTATTATAAAGCTATAACAAAGTAACCTATTTGTTTGGACGTGTTTGCTACATAATTATATTCTATAAATGCATTTACGGTGGAGAAGTTTTTTCATCTGCCGATTTACTCACCATAACTTTTACTGTAACTGGTTTAGGTACCTTTTATCATCTGAAACGTACCATGTGCTTACGAGTTCTAACAAGAAAGAATCAGATATCCAGGTTTGGTTCTTGTACACGTTCATCCCTGGTATGCATTAAAGTGAAAGTAAATCCTAGCGTTTTACAAACGCTAGGATTTACTATTGAAACAAATAAAGGACACTTTCATTCATGAAGTATAAGATACTTCATGTAGAAAGCTCCTTTATTTGATTCAATCGATCGCTGCTCTTAGCTCCTACAGCAGAGCACGGCTAAAAAATTTGTGGCTAAGAGGTGATGTTTTCATCTCTTAGCCAATAGCAGTGCGGTAAATCCGGCTCCCATGGGCGCCAAGCCAGATTTACCACACGGCTATTGGCTAAGAGGTGAAAACGTCACCTCTTAGCAAAAATATTTTTTAGCCGTGGGCTGCTGTAGCAGCTAAAAACGGCGATCGATTGAATAAAAAAAAAGGAGCTTTCTACATAAAGTATCTTATACTTCATGAATGAAAGTGCCCTTTTAATTGTTTCAATAGTAAATCCTAGCGTAGGATTTACTTTCACTTTAAAGGGATACTAAACACAATTTTTTTCTTTAATGATTCAAATAGAGCAGGCAATTTGAATTAACTTTCTAATTTTCTCCTATTATCAATGTTTCTTCGTTCTCTTCCTATCTTTATTTAAAAAGCAGGAATGTAAAGCTTAGGAGCCAGCATATTTTAGGTTCAGGACCCTGGATAGCACTTGCTTAGTGGTGACTACATTTAGGCACCAATAAGCAAGCATAACCCAGGTTTTGAACCAAAAATGGGCCAGCTCCTAAGCATTACATTCCTGTTTTTTAAATAAAGATAGCAAGAGAACAAAGAAAAATTAATAATAACAGTAAATTAGAAAGTTGCTTAAAATTGCCTGCTCTATCTGAATCATTAAAGAAAAATTGGGTTTAGTATCTCTTTAATGTTGCTTTGAGCAGCACTGCTCTGTTATGGGGAAATCTGTGTTTAAAATTCATTTTAAAAACAAGAAAGGTGAAGCACAGTAAGTAGTGTTTGCATAGCCTTACCCATAATCCCCTACTCTAGTGAAAAAAAACTGTTCGCTAAGGTCTGGTGGAAAAACAGTCACCTAATTAGCTTGGCTGTGACGACATTCTGTACAATTATCTTTATTGTAAGGATGTGTTTATAGTGGAGAGGTTGTATCTTCATTATAAATAATGTTCCTAAAAAACACACGCTCACCAGTGAACAAGGTACTAGTTTAGCCAACATCAAGCAGGGAATCTCTGGCCCCCATTGTGAACTTCTGGTTAAACCTCAGTACGGGTCTCTATTACACACCGGCTAGGCACTGAATCACAGGCAGGATTTATGGGGCTGTTCTATTCAATAAAGTAAGCAACGGTTTGTTCTTTTCCCAGGGAGCCAACAAAGACTGCACTGCCCGTCAAAACTCCAGTTCAACCTTCAAAAATATCACTCTTGCACATCAATAAAGCAGGGACGGAAGATACAATGTTATCTGAGGAGGGAGCCCATCTTAGCTTTAGAAGAGAACAATACAGCTTTCTTAACCCAGAACTTGCTAGAAAATGTCACTATACCAACATACTCCATTTAATGATTACAAATGAATTGATCATTTTATCTAAAAAGGAGGCAGCAATTGACCCTAAGACGTCTTTGGGTATACTTCAAACCGTACTACAGACTTAACAAGCCAGGGATAAATTAGAAATGAAGACAACATGTTTATACATAGTCAAACAAAAAATAATGTTGCTGAATAGAAGACAAGTGTCTTATACCAACACAAATATCAAATACAAACTATAAAACACACTGAACATATTAAGAATAAGACAATGAAGAATATGATTGGTTTATGACGGACACCTTATTTTCCGTGTGGCATAGGGCAATATCTACTAAGTTACAATAGAAAGATCATATACAACTATTTTAACATGATCATTTGCTCTTATACAAACCAGGGTTTATTGATCTCTCTGAAAATGTTAAATCTCTTGTCATAAGACATAAGTTAAAGGGACAGTAGAATCAAAATTAAACAAATTGATTGGATAGAGCATAACATTTTCCAATTTACTTATATTATCAATTTTGCTTAGTTCTTTTGGCATCTTTTGTTAAAGAGTAACCCTAGGTGAGCTTAGGAGTGTATACATGTCTTAAGCCATCTGTTTGCTACATTGTTAATTGCAACGTTATACAGTTACAAACACTGCTACCATAGACTGCTATAGACACGTGCACGCTACTGAGCGTCTATCAGCCTACCTAGGTTTAGTCTTCAACAAAAGATAAAGATGACAAAGAAAATGTGTTAATAGAAGTAAATTGGAAAGTTGTTTTCAAATGACATGCTCTATCTGAATCAAGAAAGTTAAATTTTGATTTTATTATCCCTTTAAATCTGTTTCCTTGCCTGCATGTGCCATTATGCCTAATCCAATAGCATGTCTTTTCAATATGGTGAAATGGCAGCCCACTGCTACACTGACACAGCAAACAAGCTTGGCATTATAGTACATGGTATACATCTGCAGACCTGCATCACTCTCTAAAGGGGTAGAATACAGGTCATTAAAGGGACAGTAAACACTAAATAAATGCTAGGCAGAATGATGCATTCAAAGAAAAGATTAATCTGAGAATAACAGGTCAATGTATTTTTTAAAGTTTCATTAGCTGTTTAAATATTGAAAAATAAGTGTAAAGTTTTAGTGTCTATAAAACAATGGGAGCTGCCATGTTGTAACCTAGGTTACCTTCTCAGCTGTAGCCAATTAGGTACAGTTATAAATAGGTCACTAGAGTGTGCAGCCAATGGCTGTGTGGTTATAACAGTGTTCTGCACTTCCATTTCTAACAGGAACTGAAAAACCTCACAGTTTCAGAATGGAATGGAATGGAATTACACGAAAAGGGGACAAAATAAATAATGAAAGTATATTGCAGATTTTTTTTTTAATATATATACGATTTATCATTTTATATTACCATCTCAAAGTGTTTAATGTCCCTTTCAATATGCCTGGCTTTGCCCTGCTCACTGCCATATATTCTAAGACAAATGTTTTGTTTCCTCAAAATTATTTCTTGTTCCCTTTTGCTAGATGCTTTTTGTAATCTCATACATAATGGAACTTTAGGGTTGCTCGTATGTAACTGTGTCAAATATATATATAAATAAATAAAAGGCATGAGCACACATTGTCTGGGTTTCAAAGGTCACAAACACGAAAACAAACATATACGCTGGGGACAATAAAAGCAGCCATTATAAATTGCTTTTCATTGTGTAGATCCCATGTTAGAGATTTGGGCTATCATTAAAAGGACAGTAAACATGAAATCTCATTCCACATATAGGGGCCGATTTATCAAGCTGATGCCCCTGTTTCCGTGCGAGCCTTCAGGCTCGCCGGAAACAGAAGTTATGAAGCAGCAGTCTAAAGACAGCTGCTCCATAACTTGTCCGCCTGTTATGAGGCAGCGGACGGAAATCAACCCGATCGAATACGATCGGATTGATTGACACCCCCTGCTAGCAGCCGATTGGCTGTAAATCTGCAGGGGGCGGTATTGCACCAGCAGTTCACAAGAACTGCTGGTGCAATGATAAATGCCGACAGCGTATGCTGTCTGCATTTATCGATGTGCAGCGGACATGATACGCTATATCGTATCATGTCCGCTCGCACTATGATAAATCTACCCATAATGTTTAAATATGTATAACTAAACAACTTTGTAATACACTTTTATTATGTATCTTGTCTGCTTTTCCTGTAATTTAATTCTTAAAACTGTAGTGTTTCCACTTTCCCTTAGGGACTGAAGTACATTTTACAGTATGCAGAACCCTAACACTCCTATGTGCTGCACAGCAATTGGTTGATATGTGCAGGATCTTAATTAGATCTGTCCCTAATTGGCTACCACAAAGGAAGCTAGATAAACAGCATTCAAATGGCTTTTGAAGGGGTGTGTCCTAGGGCAAAACAAATACATATTGTTCTAGCAAAATTACAGATTTTAAATGCTTTAACATTTTTAATTTGTAAGCAGTTTGGTTGCGATGCAGCGGATAATTTCTAACTAATGAATTAAAAAATTACTTTAATCTCCCTTTAAAGGGCTTACAAACCCAAACATTTTCTTTTGTGATTCAGACAGAGCGTATTATTTTTAAAAAGTTTCCAATTTACTTAGATTATCAAATTTTCTTCATTCCCATGTTATTCTGTGCTGAAGAGATACCTAGGTAGGCGTCTAAACCACCACATGGTAGGAAATAGAGCTGCCATCTACAGCACTTGCAAATGTATAACATTATCGCAAAACAGTGCTTCAGACACATGTAAGCACCTGAGATAACACCACCGGCTTTTCAACCAAAGATACTAAGACAACGAAGAATGTGATACTAGAAGTAAATTAGAAAGTTGTTTAAAATTGAATGCTCTGAGTGATGAAAGAAAACAATTATGTTTCATGTGCCTTTAACCCACAACTCACCCACGTCACTGAAAATCAGAGACATTTGCTCAAAACAAAATAGAAAAGGATAAAAGTTTGCCATGTCTGTAAAGGTAAGGGTTAATTAAATTCACAAAGAAATCAAATTAAGCAAATTGCCTGCTTTATAATAATAGTTAATGAGAGGGCCAATTAAAACGCAGATTATGAGCATTTTTTAGGCCTGATAAGGTGGTATTGTCACCAGTGTATCCCACATAATCTTAGATCTGAACAGATTTCCTGACTGTGAGCTGTCTGGGTAATTGCTGAGCTGTCTGAACATTCCACTGAATGGCATCCATTTGTATCTCATCGGATGACTATTACATGTTATTACCACAATTAATAATGGGAATAATACTGAGCATATGTTGGGCGCGTCGGAATGATCGGCTCAGTTGCTAACACCTGTGCATTCTGCCTTTCTGCCTGCAGTTTAAGAATCATTCTTTAGGAATGAATGGGCACATTCAAATTCTTGTAATGTTTTTTTCACAGCCATAAAACCCACACTATTTGAATGATTTGGCAATTTATTCCACCCTCTAAAACATATTTGCCTTCACATAATACATATGGACGAGTGTGGAGGCCCCGCACTGTATGGAGAGAGTACAACATTCTGATGCTGAAATCAACTGATCAGGTAGAGCCTGTTTAATGTAACGTGAGGGGTATGTGTGTAGCCTGTAATGAATGGGAAGTTAGAGGAAGAAATATATCGGTGACAGTCGGGACGGCGGCTGGATGTTACAAACAAGAGGACACGTGTAACTAGTATGCAACTATGCATTCTCAGATCGTTACTAAAGGGCCACTGGGCACCTTATAACTAACACTTTTCTGCAGTCTTGCAATAAACTAACATACTGAGTGAGTTTGAAAATGTTTGTAATGCATTGCCACCTTGGTTGCTGTAATTGCTTTCAATAGCCAAACTCCACCACTACTAGTCTTATTTAGAGCAGTCAATCTGGGCTTGTTACTGAAGTATATTGGCATGAACACACATATCTGGGGGAGCACTTGATTAAATTTCATACACTTATCATGGAATTTGTTTTTAAAAAAAGAACCCCTCACATTTTTGTAAATATTTTATTATATCTTTTTATGTGACAACACTGAAGAAATGACACTTTGCTACAATGTAAAGTAGCGAGTGTATAGTCTGTATAACAGTGTAAACTTGCTGTCCCCTCAAAATAACAACACACAGCCATTAATGTCTAAACCGTTGGCAACAAAAGTGAGTACACCCCTAAGTGGAAATGTCCAAATTGGGCCCAGTGTCAATATTTTGTGTGGCCACCATTATTTTCCAGCACTGCCTTAACCCTTCACCAGAGCTTCACAGGTTGCCACTGGAGTCCTCTTCCACTCCTCCATGACATCACGGAGCTGGTGGATGTTAGCGACCTTGCGCTCCCCCACCTTCCATTTCAGGATGCCCCACAGATGCTTAATAGGGTTTAGGTCTGGGGTCATGCTTGGCCAGTCCATCACCTTTACCCTTAGCTTCTTTTGCAACGCAGTGGTCATCTTGGAGGTGTGTTTGGGGTCGTTATCATGTTGGCATACTGCCCTGCGGCCCAGTCTCCAAAGGGAGGAGATCATGCTCTGCTTCAGTATGTTACAGTACATGTTGGGATTCATGGTTCCCTCAATGAACTGTAGCTCCCCAGTGCTGGCAGCACTCATGCAGCCTCAGACCATGACACTCCCACCACCATGCTTGACTGTTGGCAAGACACACTTGTCTTTGTACTCCTCACCTGGTTGCCGCCACCCACGCTTGACACCATCTGAATCAAATAAGCTTATCTTGGTCTTAACGGACCACAGGACAGTTCCAGTAATCCATGTCCTTAGTCTGCTTGTCTTCAACAAACTGTTTGCAGGCTTTCTTGTGCATCATCTTTAGAAGAGGCTTCCTTCTGGGACGACAGCCATGCAGACCAATTTGATGCAGTGTGCGGCTTATGGTCTAAGCACTGACAGACTGACCCCCTACCCCTTCAACCTCTGCAGCAATGCTGGCAGCACTCATACGTCTATTTCCCAAAGACAACCTCTGTATATGACGCTGAGCATGTGCACTCAACTTCTTTGGTCGACCATAGCAAGGCCTGTTCTGAGTGGAACCTGTCCTGTGAAACCGCTGTATGGTCTTGCCCACCATGCTGCAGCTCAGTTTCAGGGTCTTCGCAATATTCTTATAGCCTTGGCCATCTTTATGTAGAGCAACAATTCTTTTTTTCAGATCCTCAGAGTTCTTTGTCATGAGGTGCCATGTTGAACTTCCAGAATAGTGTGAGAGCGATAACACCAAATTTAACACACCTGCTCCCCATTCACACCTGAGACCTTGTAACATTAATGAGTCACATGACACCGGGGAGGGAAAATGGCTAATTGGGCCCAATTTGGACATTTCCACTTAGGGGTGTACTCACTTTTGTTGCCTATGGTTTAGACATTAATGGCTGTGTGTTGAGTTATTTTGAGGGGACAGCAAATTTACACTGTTATATAGGCCGTACACTCACTACTTTACATTGTAGCCAAGTGTCATTTCTTTAGTGGGCACATGAAAAGATATAATAAAATATTTACAAAAATGTGAGGGGAGTACTCACTTTTGTGAGATACTGTACATACCAGCTTTTACATGTATAGATATTTGCAATACTGGGTAGGCTCTAGAAGCAGTCTGGGCTTCCATGTTGAGACTTTTCCAGCTCACAAAGGCTTGCCCAGGTGGGTTTGCTGGAATATGCTGGATTCATTTATGAAGCTGACATTATATCAGCAGGTTAGTAACTCTGTTATGGGCTGTAAATATAGAACTGCTGGAACTTCCTCTTAGGACAGAATGAGGAATTTGCCTATAATTAAAGCAGCGCCAGTTAACGGCTGGTAGTAAAGGTTTACAGCGGAGGGTGACAGTTGCAAAGATAAGCTTGTAAAAAAAACACATCTAAAACAGTCTCCTAGCAGCTCTTCCCACAAGTCACAGCACTGAGAGCCATGTCTACTAAACACTGATTAAATTGGTGCGCATGTGCATGGCTTATTATGTGCATATGTGTGGGTTGGATTGAGCATACATATTTGTGTGCATAGACATACATATCTCATCATGTGTATGTCTAAATCTGATCGTGTGTCTGTGAGTATACCCAAATTACAGCACTGAGGGCTATGTCTACTCAACACTGTGTCTCATAGCAGCGTATCCCCATATTACAGCACTGAGGGCTATGTCTACTGAACATTGTGTCTCATATCAGCTCCTCCCATATTACAGCACTGAGGGCCATGTCTACTAAACACTGTCTTATAGCAGCTCCTCCCATATCACAGCACTGAGGGCCATGTCTACTAAACACTGTCTCATAGCAGCTCCTCCCATATCACAGCACTGAGGGCCATGTCTACTAAACACTGTCTCATAGCAGCTCCTCCCATATCACAGCACTGAGGGCCAGGTCTACTAAACACTGTCTCATAGCAGCTCCTCCCATATCACAGCACTGAGGGCCAGGTCTACTAAACACTGTCTCATAGCAGCTCCTCTCATATCACAGCACTGAGGGCCAGGTCTACTAAACACTGTCTTATAGCAGCTCATCCCATATGACAGCACTGAGGGCCAGGTCTACTAAACACTGTCTCATAGCAGCTCCTCTCATATCACAGCTCTGAGGGCCAGGTCTACTAAACACTGTCTTATAGCAGCTCCTCCCATATCACAGCACTGAGGGCCAGGTCTACTAAACACTGTCTCATAGCAGCTCCTCCCATATCACAGCACTGAGGGCCAGGTCTACTAAACACTGTCTCATAGCAGCTCCTCCCATATCACAGCACTGAGGGCCTGGTCTACTAAACACTGTCTCATAGCAGCTCCTCCCATATTACAGCACTGAGGGCCAGGTCTACTAAACACTGTCTTATAGCAGCTCATCCCATATGACAGCACTGAGGGCCAGGTCTACTAAACACTGTCTCATAGCAGCTCCTCTCATATCACAGCACTGAGGGCCAGGTCTACTAAACACTGTCTTATAGCAGCTCCTCCCATATCACAGCACTGAGGGCCAGGTCTACTAAACACTGTCTTATAGCAGCTCCTCCCATATCACAGCACTGAGGGCCAGGTCTACTAAACACTGTCTCATAGCAGCTCCTCTCATATCACAGCACTGAGGGCCAGGTCTACTAAACACTGTCTTATAGCAGCTCCTCCCATATCACAGCACTGAGGGCCAGGTCTACTAAACACTGTCTTATAACAGCTCCTCCCATATCACAGTACTGAGGGCCTGGTTTACTAAACACTGTCTTATAGCAGCTCCTCCCATATCACAGTACTGAGGGCCAGGTCTACTAAACACAGTCTCATAGCAGCTCCTCCCATATCACAGCACTGAGGGCCTGGTTTACTAAACACTGTCTTATAGCAGCTCCTCCCATATCACAGCACTGAGGGCCTGGTCTACTAAACACTGTCTTATAGCAGCTCCTCCCATATCACAGCACTGAGGGCCAGGTCTACTAAACACTGTCTTATAGCAGCTCCTCCCATATTACAGCACTGAGGGCCTGGTCTACTAAACACTGTCTTATAGCAGCTCCTCCCATATCACAGCACTGAGGGCCAGGTCTACTAAACACTGTCTTATAGCAGCTCCTCCCATATCACAGCACTGAGGGCCATGTCTACTAAACACTGTCTCATAGCAGCTCCTCCCATATCACAGCACTGAGGGCCATGTCTACTAAACACTGTCTCATAGCAGCTCCGCCCATATCACAGCACTGAGGGCCATGTCTACTAAACACTGTCTCATAGCAGCTCCTCCCATATCACAGCACTGAGGGCCAGGTCTACTAAACACTGTCTTATAGCAGCTCCTCCCATATCACAGCACTGAGGGCCAGGTCTACTAAACACTGTCTTATAGCAGCTCCTCCCATATCACAGCACTGAGGGCCAGGTCTACTAAACACTGTCTTATAACAGCTCCTCCCATATCACAGTACTGAGGGCCTGGTTTACTAAACACTGTCTTATAGCAGCTCCTCCCATATCACAGCACTGAGGGCCATGTCTACTAAACACTGTCTCATATCAGCTCCTCCCATATCACAGCACTGAGGGCCAGGTCTACTAAACACTGTCTTATAGCAGCTCCTCCCATATTACAGCACTGAGGGCCTGGTCTACTAAACACTGTCTTATAGCAGCTCCTCCCATATCACAGCACTGAGGGCCAGGTCTACTAAACACTGTCTCATAGCAGCTCCTCCCATATCACAGCACTGAGGGCCAGGTCTACTAAACACTGTCTCATAGCAGCTCCTCCAATATCACAGCACTGAGGGCCATGTCTACTAAACACTGTCTTATAGCAGCTCCTCCCATATCACAGCACTGAGGGCCAGGTCTACTAAACACTGTCTTATAACAGCTCCTCCCATATCACAGCACTGAGGGCCAGGTCTACTAAACACAGTCTCATAGCAGCTCCTCCCATATCACAGCACTGAGGGCCTGGTCTACTAAACACTGTCTTATAGCAGCTCCTCCCATATCACAGCACTGAGGGCCAGGTCTACTAAACACTGTCTCATAGCAGCTCCTCCCATATCACAGCATTGAGGGCCAGGTCTACTAAACACTGTCTCATAGCAGCTCCTCCCATATCACAGTACTGAGGGCCATGTCTACTAAACACTGTCTTATAGCAGCTCCTCCCATATCACAGCACTGAGGGCCAGGTCTACTAAACACTGTCTTATAGCAGCTCCTCCCATATTACAGCACTGAGGGCCAGGTCTACTAAACACTGTCTTATAGCAGCTCCTCCCATATCACAGCACTGAGGGCCAGGTCTACTAAACACTGTCTTATAGCAGCTCCTCCCATATCACAGCACTGAGGGCCAGGTCTACTAAACACTGTCTCATATCAGCTCCTCCCATATCACAGCACTGAGGGCCAGGTCTACTAAACACTGTCTTATAGCAGCCCCTCCCATATTACAGCACTGAGGGCCAGGTCTACTAAACACTGTCTTATAGCAGCTCCTCCCATATCACAGCACTGAGGGCCAGGTCTACTAAACACTGTCTTATAGCAGCTCCTCCCATATCACAACACTGAGGGCCTGGTCTACTAAACACTGTCTTATAGCAGCTCCTCCCATATCACAACACTGAGGGCCAGGTCTACTAAACACTGTCTCATAGCAGCTCCTCCCATATCACAGCACTGAGGGCCAGGTCTACTAAACACTGTCTCATAGCAACTCCTCCCATATCACAGCACTGAGGGCCAGGTCTACTAAACACTGTCTCATATCAGCTCCTCCCATATCACAGCACTGAGGGCCATGTCTACTAAACACTGTCTCATAGCAGCTCCTCCCATATTACAGCACTGAGGGCCTGGTCTACTAAACACTGTCTTATAGCAGCTCCTCCCATATTACAGCACTGAGGGCCATGTCTACTAAACACTGTCTCATAGCAGCTCCTCCCATATCACAGCACTGAGGGCCAGGTCTACTAAACACTGTCTTATAGCAGCTCCTCCCATATCACAGCACTGAGGGCCAGGTCTACTAAACACTGTCTCATAGCAGCTCCTCCCATATCACAGCACTGAGGGCCAGGTCTACTAAACACTGTCTTATAGCAGCTCCTCCCATATCACAGCACTGAGGGCCAGGTCTACTAAACACTGTCTCATAGCAGCTCCTCCCATATCACAGCACTGAGGGCCAGGTCTACTAAACACTGTCTCATATCAGCTCCTCCCATATCACAGCACTGAGGACCTGGTCTACTAAACACTGTCTCATAGCAGCTCCTCCCATATCACAGCACTGAGGGCCAGGTCTACTAAACACTGTCTCATAGCAGCTCCTCCCATATCACAGCACTGAGGGCCATGTCTACTAAACACTGTCTCATAGCAGTTCCACGCATATCACAGCACTGAGGGCCAGGTCTACTAAACACTGTCTCATAGCAGCTCCTCCCATATCACAGCACTGAGGGCCTGGTCTACTAAACACTGTCTCATAGCAGCTCCTCCCATATCACAGCACTAAGGGCCTGGTCTACTAAACACTGTCTTATAGCAGCTCCTCCCATATCACAGCACTGAGGGCCTGGTCTACTAAACACTGTCTTATAGCAGCTCCTCCCATATCACAGCACTGAGGGCCTGGTCTACTAAACACAGTCTTATAGCAGCTCCTCCCATATCACAGCACTGAGGGCCTGGTCTACTAAACACTGTCTTATAGCAGCTCCTCCCATATCACAGCACTGAGGGCCTGGTCTACTAAACACTGTCTTATAGCAGCTCCTCCCATATCACAGCACTGAGGGCCATGTCTACTAAACACTGTCTCATAGCAGCTCCTCCCATATCACAGCACTGAGGGCCAGGTCTACTAAACACTGTCTTATAGCAGCTCCTCCCATATCACAGCACTGAGGGCCTGGTCTACTAAACACTGTCTTATAGCAGCTCCTCCCATATCACAGCACTGAGGGCCAGGTCTACTAAACACTGTCTCATAGCAGCTCCTCCCATATCACAGCACTGAGGGCCAGGTCTACTAAACACTGTCTTATAGCAGCTCCTCCCATATCACAGCACTGAGGGCCAGGTCTGCAAAACACTGTCTCATAGCAGCTCCTCCCATATCACAGCACTGAGGGCCATGTCTACTAAACACTGTCTCATAGCAGCTCCTCCCATATCACAGCACTGAGGGCCATGTCTACTAAACACTGTCTCATAGCAGCTCCTCCCATATCACAGCACTGAGGGCCAGGTCTACTAAACACTGTCTTATAGCAGCTCCTCCCATATCACAGCACTGAGGGCCAGGTCTACTAAACACTGTCTTATAGCAGCTCCTCCCATATCACAGCACTGAGGGCCAGGTCTACTAAACACTGTCTTATAACAGCTCCTCCCATATCACAGTACTGAGGGCCTGGTTTACTAAACACTGTCTTATAGCAGCTCCTCCCATATCACAGCACTGAGGGCCATGTCTACTAAACACTGTCTCATATCAGCTCCTCCCATATCACAGCACTGAGGGCCAGGTCTACTAAACACTGTCTTATAGCAGCTCCTCCCATATTACAGCACTGAGGGCCTGTCTACTAAACACTGTCTTATAGCAGCTCCTCCCATATCACAGCACTGAGGGCCAGGTCTACTAAACACTGTCTCATAGCAGCTCCTCCCATATCACAGCACTGAGGGCCAGGTCTACTAAACACTGTCTCATAGCAGCTCCTCAAATATCACAGCACTGAGGGCCATGTCTACTAAACACTGTCTTATAGCAGCTCCTCCCATATCACAGCACTGAGGGCCAGGTCTACTAAACACTGTCTTATAACAGCTCCTCCCATATCACAGCACTGAGGGCCAGGTCTACTAAACACAGTCTCATAGCAGCTCCTCCCATATCACAGCACTGAGGGCCTGGTCTACTAAACACTGTCTTATAGCAGCTCCTCCCATATCACAGCACTGAGGGCCAGGTCTACTAAACACTGTCTCATAGCAGCTCCTCCCATATCACAGCATTGAGGGCCAGGTCTACTAAACACTGTCTCATAGCAGCTCCTCCCATATCACAGTACTGAGGGCCATGTCTACTAAACACTGTCTTATAGCAGCTCCTCCCATATCACAGCACTGAGGGCCAGGTCTACTAAACACTGTCTTATAGCAGCTCCTCCCATATTACAGCACTGAGGGCCAGGTCTACTAAACACTGTCTTATAGCAGCTCCTCCCATATCACAGCACTGAGGGCCAGGTCTACTAAACACTGTCTTATAGCAGCTCCTCCCATATCACAGCACTGAGGGCCAGGTCTACTAAACACTGTCTCATAGCAGCTCCTCCCATATCACAGCACTGAGGGCCAGGTCTACTAAACACTGTCTTATAGCAGCCCCTCCCATATTACAGCACTGAGGGCCAGGTCTACTAAACACTGTCTTATAGCAGCTCCTCCCATATCACAGCACTGAGGGCCAGGTCTACTAAACACTGTCTTATAGCAGCTCCTCCCATATCACAACACTGAGGGCCTGGTCTACTAAACACTGTCTTATAGCAGCTCCTCCCATATCACAACACTGAGGGCCAGGTCTACTAAACACTGTCTCATAGCAGCTCCTCCCATATCACAGCACTGAGGGCCAGGTCTACTAAACACTGTCTCATAGCAACTCCTCCCATATCACAGCACTGAGGGCCAGGTCTACTAAACACTGTCTCATATCAGCTCCTCCCATATCACAGCACTGAGGGCCATGTCTACTAAACACTGTCTCATAGCAGCTCCTCCCATATTACAGCACTGAGGGCCTGGTCTACTAAACACTGTCTTATAGCAGCTCCTCCCATATCACAGCACTGAGGGCCATGTCTACTAAACACTGTCTCATAGCAGCTCCTCCCATATCACAGCACTGAGGGCCAGGTCTACTAAACACTGTCTTATAGCAGCTCCTCCCATATCACAGCACTGAGGGCCAGGTCTACTAAACACTGTCTCATAGCAGCTCCTCCCATATCACAGCACTGAGGGCCAGGTCTACTAAACACTGTCTTATAGCAGCTCCTCCCATATCACAGCACTGAGGGCCAGGTCTACTAAACACTGTCTCATAGCAGCTCCTCCCATATCACAGCACTGAGGGCCAGGTCTACTAAACACTGTCTCATAGCAGCTCCTCCCATATCACAGCACTGAGGACCTGGTCTACTAAACACTGTCTCATAGCAGCTCCTCCCATATCACAGCACTGAGGGCCAGGTCTACTAAACACTGTCTCATAGCAGCTCCTCCCATATCACAGCACTGAGGGCCATGTCTACTAAACACTGTCTTATAGCAGTTCCACGCATATCACAGCACTGAGGGCCAGGTCTACTAAACACTGTCTCATAGCAGCTCCTCCCATATCACAGCACTGAGGGCCTGGTCTACTAAACACTGTCTCATAGCAGCTCCTCCCATATCACAGCACTAAGGGCCTGGTCTACTAAACACTGTCTTATAGCAGCTCCTCCCATATCACAGCACTGAGGGCCTGGTCTACTAAACACTGTCTTATAGCAGCTCCTCCCATATCACAGCACTGAGGGCCTGGTCTACTAAACACAGTCTTATAGCAGCTCCTCCCATATCACAGCACTGAGGGCCTGGTCTACTAAACACTGTCTTATAGCAGCTCCTCCCATATCACAGCACTGAGGGCCTGGTCTACTAAACACTGTCTTATAGCAGCTCCTCCCATATCACAGCACTGAGGGCCATGTCTACTAAACACTGTCTCATAGCAGCTCCTCCCATATCACAGCACTGAGGGCCAGGTCTACTAAACACTGTCTCATAGCAGCTCCTCCCATATCACAGCACTGAGGGCCAGGTCTACTAAACACTGTCTTATAGCAGCTCCTCCCATATCACAGCACTGAGGGCCAGGTCTACAAAACACTGTCTCATAGCAGCTCCTCCCATATCACAGCACTGAGGGCCAGGTCTACTAAACACAGTCTTATAGCAGCTCCTCCCATATTACAGCACTGAGGGCCTGGTCTACTAAACACTGTCTCATAGCAGCTCCTCCCATATTATAGCACTGAGGGCCTGGTCTACTAAACACTGTCTCATATCAGCTCCTCCCATATCACAGCACTGAGGGCCATGTCTACTAAACACTGTCTTATAGCAGCTCCTCCCATATCACAGCACTGAGGGCCATGTCTACTAAACACTGTCTCATATCAGCTCCTCCCATATCACAGCACTGAGGGCCATGTCTACTAAACACTGTCTTATAGCAGCTCCTCCCATATCACAGCACTGAGGGCCATGTCTA
This sequence comes from Bombina bombina, assembly GCF_027579735.1. Taxonomy (NCBI): domain Eukaryota; kingdom Metazoa; phylum Chordata; class Amphibia; order Anura; family Bombinatoridae; genus Bombina; species Bombina bombina. Next base: position 112,158,597 of record NC_069510.1, on the reverse strand, counting down.
CTAAACACTGTCTCATAGCAGCTCCTCCCATATTACAGCACTGAGGGCCTGGTCTACTAAACACAGTCTTATAGCAGCTCCTCCCATATTACAGCACTGAGGGCCTGGTCTACTAAACACTGTCTCAGAGCAGCTCATCCCATACATAACAACACTAGGGTTGCCAACTCAGCCATGTTCCCTGGACAGTTATGAGCTACACATACTGTAGGGTCTTCAGGGAGGATCATGGAGGAACATGAATAGTGCTGTCCATCAGTACTATTTATGTGCTGTCAAGAGGTACACTACATATTGCTCCCTTACACATCATGCATCATGTGTAGCTTATAACTGTCCAGGAAAACATGGGTGAGGTGGCAACCCTTGGTCCATGTCTACTAAATAGTGTGTGTCATAGCAGCTCCCCCATACATCTCAGCAATGGGGGCCCATGTCTACTAAATACTATGGCACTACAAACTCATCACCAAGGGCCATGTCTACTAAACTATTTTCTTTCATGATTTAGATAGAACGTACAATTTTAAACAACTTTCCAATTTACTTCTATTATCAAATTGTCTTAGTTTTCTTGTTATCCTTTGTTAAAAAAGCAGGGATGTAAGCTCAGGAGTGTGCACGTGTCTGCAGCACTATATGGCAGCAGTGTTGCAACGTTATACATAAGCAGGAGCACTAGATGGCAGCAGTATTTCTTGTCATGTAGTGCTCCCGACATGTGCACGCTACCTATATGGATATCTCTTTAACAAAGATTACATGAGAACAAAGCAAATTTGATAATAGAAATACATTGGAAACTATTTTAAAATTGTATTCTCTATCTGAATCATGAAATAAAAATATGGGGTTTCATGTCCCTTTAATCAAGGAAGGGACATATCTATCAAATTCTACATTCCTTATCTGCTCTTTCCATACATGAGAATACACAATGGCCATATTCACATCATAGTTATAAGGCCATGCTACATATCATACCACTGAAAATGGTGTCTAGTACAGGGGTTGACAAATCGGTTTAACATTTAGGAACCAGTAAGAATATTTAGGAGCCAGTCCTAATTTTAAAAGCCACACAGTGGTTTTTATATATCTATATCTATATATATATCTATATATATATATATATATATATATATATATATATATATATATATATATATATATATATATATATCTATATATATCTATATATATATATCTATATATATCTATATATATATATATATATATATATATAGAGAGAGAATAACCCAAAAAGCTAGGAGCCAGGGGTAAAATTATAGGAGCCAGTGGCTCCCTGGCTCCTGAGTTTGTCGAGCTATGGTCTAGTAAATTCTATAGCACCTTTCAATTACATCAAACTTCCCAGCAGACGGACCTGTCTACTAAACACTGTGGTTTTCAGATGCTGCCTTATATTGTAGCAAAAGGGCAATATCTACTAAATAGTGTGGCTCTGAAAACCATGAAGACCATATTTCTCATGTTCTAAGAAAACCTTGTCCATATTTCTCATGTTCTAAGAAGACCTTGTCCATATTTCTCATGTTCTATATTTAGCTAATACGGGTGTTTATGTCCCATATTATCCTGGGACTAAAAAAACAAACCAGACCTATTTACCAGCCTCCTAACAAACCTTATCAAACCTATCTCTATCCTGAATCTTCATAAATCACCATTAAAAATTAGTCCATCGCCGTCATCAGCTACATCTCTCGTCCCACAGACTAATGAGTACAGGGATCACACTATCTGCTCTGATTAATTAATTCAAAATGTCGGCTGTTATTCACATGCACGGCGCGGCTGTTTGAATAGTACTTGACAGCGCTGCCTGAAGATATCATTTCTGATTTGTGAACTTGCTGCACCATAACTGATGAGAGCTCATGAAAATCACACAAGCTCTTTCTTGGCGTTTCTGTAAAAGCATCTCCCTGATAGTTATTTTTTTTATACGCTCAATCTGTACTTTACATTGCTAATGTTGTCAAATATATTCGTAATGTGCGTGTTTTAGGAGATAATTTCTCACCTCCCCCTTTACATATTGCTCATGTCTCTGCCTTTTGTTCAATGTGTAAATGTGCTGCCTTGGAAACTTATCTAGAAACTACAAAAAAAAAAATGTAAATAAAGAAAGAGGAAAGAGCTCATCCAGGCGTCTCTCTTTCTCTATATTTACAAAGGAAAGCTAATCACTAAGTCCATTAGGAGACTATCATGTCTCGTGTTTAGACACTTTAGAGAACTATTTATTAAAAGGGACGTAAAACTCAGAATGTATACATACAGGAATTAAAAGCATATTATTATTTTGCTGTAAAATACCTTGCATTTTGCTGTAAAAATTCTGATTGTCTCCTACTCCTTAAAGGGACACTCAAATTTTTTCTTTCATGATTCAGATATAACATGACATTTTAAGCAACTTTCTAATTAACTCCTATTATCTAATTTTCTTCGTTCTCTTGCTTTATTTATTTGAAAAAGAAGGCACCTAAGCTAAGGAGCCAGCCAATTTTTGTTTTATAACCCTGGACAGCACTTGTTTATTAGTGGATGAATTTATCCACCAATCAGCAAGAACAACCCAGGTTGTTCACCAAAAATGTTTTTCTAATTTTCTTAGTTCTCTTGCTATCTTTATTTGAAAAAGAAGACACCTAAGCTAAGGAGCCAGCCAACTTTTGTTTTAGAACCCTGGACAGCACTTGTTTATTAGTGGATGAATTTATCCACCAATCAGCAAGAACAACCCAGGTTGTTCACCAAAAATGGGCCGGCATCTAAACTTATATTCTTGTTTTTCAAATAAAGATACCAAGAGAATAAAGAAAACATAATTTATGCTTACCTGATAAATTCCTTTCTTCTGTTGTGTGATCAGTCCACGGGTCATCATTTCTTCTGGGATATAACTCCTCCCCAACAGGAAATGCAAGAGGATTCACCCAGCAGAGCTGCATATAGCTCCTCCCCTCTACGTCACTCCCAGTCATTCGACCAAGAATCAACGAGAAAGGAGAAACCAAGGGTGAAGTGGTGACTGGAGTATAATTTAAAAAATATCTACCTGCCTTAAAAAACAGGGCGGGCCGTGGACTGATCACACAACAGAAGAAAGGAATTTATCAGGTAAGCATAAATTATGTTTTCTTCTGTTATGTGTGATCAGTCCACGGGTCATCATTACTTCTGGGATACCAATACCAAAGCAAAAGTACACGGATGACGGGAGGGATAGGCAGGCTCATTATACAGAAGGAACCACTGCCTGAAGAACCTTTCTCCCAAAAATAGCCTCCGAAGAAGCAAAAGTGTCAAATTTGTAAAATTTGGAAAAAGTATGAAGCGAAGACCAAGTTGCAGCCTTGCAAATCTGTTCAACAGAGGCCTCATTCTTAAAGGCCCAAGTGGAAGCCACAGCTCTAGTAGAATGAGCTGTAATTCTTTCAGGAGGCTGCTGTCCAGCAGTCTCATAGGCTAAACGAATTATGCTACGAAGCCAGAAGGAGAGAGAGGTAGCCGAAGCCTTATGACCTCTCCTCTGACCAGAGTACACGACAAACAGGGAAGACGTTTGTCGAAAATCCTTAGTTGCCTGCAAGTAGAACTTGAGGGCACGAACTACATCCAGATTGTGTAGAAGACGTTCCTTCTTTGAAGAAGGATTCGGGCACAGAGAAGGAACCACGATCTCTTGATTGATGTTCCTGTTAGTGACTACCTTAGGTAAGAACCCAGGTTTAGTACGCAGAACTACCTTATCTGAATGAAAAATCAAATAAGGAGAATCACAATGTAAAGCTGATAACTCAGAGACTCTCCGAGCCGAAGAAATAGCCATTAAAAATAACACTTTCCAAGATAACAACTTTATATCAATGGAATGAAGGGGTTCAAACGGAACTCCTTGTAGAACGTTAAGAACAAGGTTTAAACTCCATGGCGGAGCAACAGTTTTAAACACAGGCTTGATTCTAGCTAAAGCCTGACAAAAGGCCTGGACGTCTGGATTTTCTGACAGACGCCTGTGCAACAAGATGGACAGAGCTGAGATCTGTCCCTTTAATGAACTAGCCGATAAACCCTTTTCTAAACCTTCTTGTAGAAAGGACAATATCCTAGGAATCCTAACCTTACTCCAGGAGTAACCTTTGGATTCGCACCAGTATAGGTATTTACGCCATATCTTATGGTAAATCCTTCTGGTAACAGGCTTCCTAGCCTGTATCAGGGTATCAATAACCGACTCAGAAAAACCACGTTTTGATAAAATCAAGCGTTCAATTTCCAAGCAGTCAGCTTCAGAGAAGTTAGATTTTGATGTTTGAATGGACCCTGTATCAGAAGGTCCTGTCTTAGAGGTAGAGACCAAGGCGGACAGGATGACATGTCCACTAGATCTGCATACCAAGTCCTGCGTGGCCACGCAGGCGCTATTAGAATCACTGATGCTCTCTCCTGTTTGATCTTGGCAATCAATCGAGGAAGCAGCGGGAAGGGTGGAAACACATAAGCCATCCCGAAGTTCCAAGGTGCTGTCAAAGCATCTATCAGAACCGCTCCCGGATCCCTGGATCTGGACCCGTAGCGAGGAAGTTTGGCGTTCTGGCGAGACGCCATGAGATCTATCTCTGGTTTGCCCCAACGTCGAAGTATTTGGGCAAAGACCTCCGGATGAAGTTCCCATTCCCCCGGATGAAAAGTCTGGCGACTCAAGAAATCCGCCTCCCAGTTCTCCACTCCCGGGATGTGGATTGCTGACAGGTGGCAAGAGTGAGACTCTGCCCAGCGAATTATCTTTGATACTTCCATCATTGCTAGGGAGCTTCTTGTCCCTCCTTGATGGTTGATGTAAGCTACAGTCGTGATGTTGTCCGACTGAAACCTGATGAACCCCCAAGTTTTTAACTGGGGCCAAGCCAGAAGGGCATTGAGAACTGCTCTCAATTCCAGAATGTTTATTGGTAGGAGACTTTCCTCCTGATTCCATTGTCCCTGGGCCTTCAGAGAATTCCAGACAGCGCCCCAACCTAGTAGGCTGGCGTCTGTTGTTACAATTGTCCAGTCCGGCCTGCTGAATGGCATCCCCCTGGACAGATGTGGCCGAGAAAGCCACCATAGAAGAGAGTTTCTGGTCTCTTGATCCAGATTCAGAGTAGGGGACAAGTCTGAGTAATCCCCATTCCACTGACTCAGCATGCACAATTGCAGCGGTCTGAGATGTAGACGTGCAAAGGGTACTATGTCCATTGCTGCTACCATTAAGCTGATCACCTCCATGCATTGAGCTACTGACGGAGTTGAATGGAATGAAGGACACGGCATGCATTTAGAAGCTTTGTTAATCTGTCTTCTGTCAGATAAATCTTCATTTCTACAGAATCTATAAGAGTCCCCAAGAATGGAACTCTTGTGAGAGGAAAGAGAGAACTCTTCTTTTCGTTCACTTTCCATCCATGCGACCTTAGAAATGCCAGAACTAACTCTGTATGAGACTTGGCAGTTTGAAAGCTTGAAGCTTGTATCAGAATGTCGTCTAGGTACGGAGCTACCGAAATTCCTCGCGGTCTTAGTACCGCCAGAAGAGCACCCAGAACCTTTGTGAAGATTCTTGGAGCCGTAGCCAATCCGAATGGAAGAGCTACAAACTGGTAATGCCTGTCTAAGAAGGCAAACCTTAGATACCGGTAATGATCTTTGTGAATCGGTATGTGAAGGTAAGCATCCTTTAAATCCACTGTGGTCATGTACTGACCCTTTTGGATCATGGGTAAGATTGTCCGAATAGTTTCCATTTTGAACGATGGAACTCTTAGGAATTTGTTTAGGATCTTTAAATCCAAGATTGGCCTGAAAGTTCCCTCTTTTTTGGGAACCACAAACAGGTTTGAGTAAAACCCTTGTCCTTGTTCCGACCGCGGAACCGGATGGATCACTCCCATTAATAACAGATCTTGTACACAGCGTAGAAACGCTTCTTTCTTTATCTGGTTTGTTGACAACCTTGACAGATGAAATCTCCCTCTTGGGGGAGAGAATTTGAAGTCTAGAAGGTATCCCTGAGATATGATCTCTAGCGCCCAGGGATCCTGAACATCTCTTGCCCAAGCCTGGGCGAAGAGAGAGAGTCTGCCCCCCACTAGATCCGGTCCCGGATCGGGGGCCCTCGATTCATGCTGTCTTAGGGGCAGCAGCAGGTTTCCTGGCCTGCTTGCCCTTGTTCCAGGACTGGTTAGGTTTCCAGCCTTGTCTGTAACGAGCAACGGCTCCTTCCTGTTTTGGAGCAGTGGAAGTTGGTGCTGCTCCTGCTTTGAAATTCCGAAAGGGACGAAAATTAGACTGTCTAGCCTTAGCTTTGGCTTTGTCTTGAGGCAGGGCGTGGCCCTTACCTCCTGTAATGTCAGCGATAATTTCTTTCAAACCGGGCCCAAATAAAGTTTGCCCTTTGAAAGGTATATTAAGTAATTTGGACTTAGAAGTTACATCAGCTGACCAGGATTTTAGCCACAGCGCCCTTCGTGCCTGAATGGCGAATCCTGAGTTCTTAGCCGTAAGTTTGGTTAAATGTACTACGGCCTCCGAAATGAATGAATTAGCTAGTTTAAGGACTCTAAGCCTGTCCGTAATGTCGTCCAGCGTAGCTGAACTAAGGTTCTCTTCCAGAGACTCCATCCAAAATGCTGCCGCAGCCGTAATCGGCGCGATGCATGCAAGGGGTTGCAATATAAAACCTTGTTGAACAAACATTTTCTTAAGGTAACCCTCTAATTTTTTATCCATTGGATCTGAAAAAGCACAGCTATCCTCCACCGGGATAGTGGTACGCTTAGCTAAAGTAGAAACTGCTCCCTCCACCTTAGGGACCGTTTGCCATAAGTCCCGTGTGGTGGCGTCTATTGGAAACATCTTTCTAAATATTGGAGGGGGTGAGAACGGCACACCGGGTCTATCCCACTCCTTAGTAACAATTTCAGTTAGTCTCTTAGGTATAGGAAAAACGTCAGTACTCGCCGGTACCGCAAAGTATTTATCCAACCTACACAATTTCTCTGGTATTGCAACAGTGTTACAATCATTAAGAGCCGCTAAAACCTCCCCTAGTAATACACGGAGGTTCTCCAATTTAAATTTAAAATTTGAAATATCTGAATCCAATCTGTTTGGATCAGAACCGTCACCCACAGAATGAAGCTCTCCGTCCTCATGCTCTGCAAGCTGTGACGCAGTATCAGACATGGCTCTAGTATTATCAGCGCACTCTGTTCTCACCCCAGAGTGATCACGCTTGCCCCTTAGTTCTGGTAATTTAGCCAAAACTTCAGTCATAACAGTAGCCATATCTTGTAATGTTATCTGTAATGGCCGCCCAGATGTACTAGGCGTTACAATATCACGCACCTCCCGGGCGGGAGATGCAGGTACTGACACGTGAGGCGAGTTAGTCGGCATAACTCTCCCCTCGCTGTTTGGTGAAATTTGTTCAATTTGTACAGATTGGCTTTTATTTAAAGTAGCATCAATACAGTTAGTACATAAATTTCTATTGGGCTCCACCTTGGCATTGGAACAAATGACACAGGTATCTTCCTCTGAATCAGACATGTTTAACACACTAGCAAATAAACTTGCAACTTGGTTACAATCTTATTTAACAAAAACGTACTGTGCCTCAAAGAAGCACTAAACGATTAAATGACAGTTGAAATAATGAACTGAAAAACTGTTATAGCATCAGTCCTAGAAAACAACACAACTTTTAGCAAAGGTTTGTTCCCATTAGTAAAGTAACAATAATTAAATTTGAAACGTAAAAATTACAGAGCAACGTTTTTAATCACAGTCAATATATAAGTCTCACAGCTCTGCTGAGAGAATCTACCTCCCTTCAAAGAAGTTTGAAGACCCCTGAGTTCTGTTAGATATGAACCGGATCATGCAGGAAATACAAGAGTAACTGACTGGAAATTTTTGATGCGTAGCAAAGAGCGCCAAAAACGGCCCCTCCCCCTCACACACAGCAGTGAGAGAGAAACGAAACTGTCACAATTAAAACAAGCAGCTGCCAAGTGGAAAAAATAATGCCCAAACATTTATTCACTCAGTACCTCAGAAAATGCAAACGATTCTACATTCCAGCAAAAACGTTTAACATAATAAATACCTATTAAAAGGTTTAATGTACTTTTTACAGAGTAATTCCAGTGAAGTACCATCCCCAGAATACTGAAGTGTAGAGTATACATACATGTTATTATAACGGTATGGCAGGATTTTCTCATCAATTCCATTCAGAAAATAAAAACTGCTACATACCTCAATGCAGATTCATCTGCCCGCTGTCCCCTGATCTGAAGCTTTTACCTCCCTCAGATGGCCGAGAAACAGCAATATGATCTTAACTACTCCGGTTAAAATCATAATAAAAAACTCTGGTAGATTCTTCTTCAAACTCTGCCAGAGAGGCAATAACACGCTCCGGTGCTATTGTAAAATAACAAACTTTTGATTGAAGTTATAAAAACTAAGTATAATCACCATAGTCCTCTCACACATCCTATCTAGTCGTTGGGTGCAAGAGAATGACTGGGAGTGACGTAGAGGGGAGGAGCTATATGCAGCTCTGCTGGGTGAATCCTCTTGCATTTCCTGTTGGGGAGGAGTTATATCCCAGAAGAAATGATGACCCGTGGACTGATCACACATAACAGAAGAAAATTTGATAATAGGAGTAAATTAGAAAGTTGCTTAAAATTGCTGCTCTATCTGAATCATTAAAGAAAAAATGTGGGTTTAGTGTCCCTTTAAAGTGGCAAAAAGCAAAGTTTGTACTCTAAGGGCTCAATTATTCAATCAAGGGCGGACAGGGGTGTACATATTCGCCCCTGTCTGCCCCAGCTTTCCTCTGGCAAACAGCAATCTGCTTCCCGAATTTAACATTGCACACAAACGCTATTTTGCTATTTTACACTCGAATGCATCCCCGCCCCTGCCCGCACAGGCCAATCACATGCGGGCAGGAGCTGTCAATCTCCACGGTCGGATAAGACCGGGGAGATTGAAATTCTCCACCTAAGAGGTGGAGTTCATGTTCTATGTTTAGCTTATACGGGTTCCATGTTTAACTAAGAGGTGGAGAAGAGGCTAGAAAAGCAGATGTCTGATGACCGCTACTTGATAAATCCTCTTGTGAGAACCTGTAGTCGAAGGGAGGCGAAGGGCTTGATAAATAGCGCCCTAAGTATGCTGAGAAACGCCTGAACCAGCTGCATACGTGGCCTAACTGTAAATAGATGTGTGTGGTGTGCTAAACAATCACTGTGTAGCATATTATTCTGGGCCAGGCAATTTCTGGTGTACTGCAGTACAGAAGCTAAGCTCTGGGGAGTTCAGTTTTGAGTTTTAAGTCCTATTAAAGGGACGTGAAAGTACAAAAAGGTAAATGCTCTAATTTGTCACATTGTGTTATAATTGCACAATTGCTTGTTACGGAATTTTGTGGTGCTATATAAATAAATGATAATAATAATAATATAACTGTGTGCTTAAAGGGACATGAACCACATTTTTCTTGCATGATTCAGAGAGAGCATGCAATTAAAACAACTTTCTAATGTACTTCCATTATCAAATGTTCTTCATTCTCTTGGATCTTTTGTTGAGAATAGCTCTTGAATGTGCACGTGTCTAGAGCACAATATGGCAGCAGTTTTGAAAGCTATCCATTTGCAAGAGCACTATATGGCAGCACTATTTCCTATCATGTAGTGCTCTAGAGTCTAGACAACTACCTAGGTATTCAACAAAGAATACAATGGGAACAAAGCAAATTTGATAATAGAAGTAAATTGGAAACTTTCTAAAATTGTAGGCTCTGCCTGAATCACAAAAGACCATTTTTGGGTTTCATATCCATTTAACTCCTGCAAAGGGGTTAAATACACAGTTAAAGTCAGCTACAGAGCAGCAATGCTCTACTGCGAGCTAGCTGAACACATCGGGGGATCCAATGACAAGGAGCATCTGTGTAGCCACCAATCACCAGCTAGCTCCCAGTAGTGCACTGCTGCTCCTGAGCCTGCCTAGTTATGCCTTTCAACAAAGGATACCATGATAATAAAGTCATTTTGACTTCAGGTGTCATCCAATTCTATCTGAATCTAAGTCCCTTTTACTGAGGGCCGGATGCTATCAGATGTGTGATTATTAACATATGGTGCTTAATTAGCCCTACGCCTTCAATAATGCGTCACTTTATTTTATAAATGATTATCGAGAGACGTTTACTTCTAATGTAACATGCGCTGTGTATGAATCTCATATGCTTCAGTCTAGAAATAATGCACTATTGCTTTCAGTGAAATTAGTGTCTCAGTGCCCTGACAATGGGTTCATGGTGTAGTTGTGCAAAGAGGTTTGTCATGTAGTTAAAGGGAATAGTCATGTCGTTATTCAGGGGCAGCATAAGTGCACATAACAGCCAATAGCCCGCCATGTTCGGCTCAGGACCTTTGTGCACTGTCCCGCCAGAGCCACAAGGTAGTTAAACACAGACATATGCAATAATGCCATAATAAACACAACACAAAGGGGGATCACAATGTCAAGCTGGAGAGTAACAAGTTTAGGAGTATATCGCTGAAGCACTTCTTTACAGGATAGCGGATACACTGAAGAGACTTCCTAGAGAGATGGTAAGGAACAATAGTGTAAGGAAATTCAAGATTGTCTGGGAGATACACATACAGACAGATAGATAGATAGATAGATAGATAGATAGATAGATAGATAGATAGATAGATAGACAGACAGACATATAGGACAATATATATCTAAAGAATTAAAGGGGCAAGAAAGTCAAAATTAAGCTTTTATGATTCAGATAGTGCATCCAATTTTAACCATGGTAATTTTTGCTGAGGGGTTTAAATAGCAAACAGCGGCAACACCGCTCCATAGCCCAATGCCTCCTGGAATGAGGCATGAATTAATAGTGCATCTCGCCACTTTCAGCCAGACCCGTGCTATTACAGGGCCAAGAGACCCCAACGTTTTCTTTCATGAGTCGAATAGAACATACAATTTAGAAAATACATTTCCAATTTACTTCCATTATTAATTTTACTTAATTCTCTTGTTATCCTTTGCTGAAGGAACAGCATTGCACTACTGGCAGCTAGCTGAACACATCTAGTCAGCCAATCACAAGAGACAAATGTGTGCAGGCACCAATCAGCAACTAGCTCCCACTAGTGTAGGATATGTATTATTTTTAAACAATGGATACCAAGAGAACGAAGCACATTCGAAAATAGAAGGGAATTTGAAAGTGTCTTAAAATGGCATGCTCTGTCTGAATCGTGTAGGTTTCATTTTGACTTTCCATTCCCTTTAAGGACCCGTACAAGGTGAGTCTGTGTTGTTAAGGGTTTCATTTTACTATCTACTATGTTCTCTTGGTATCATTTGTTGAAAAGCATACCTAGGCAGGCTCAGGGACAGCAATGTACTACTGGGAGCTAGCTAGCTGATTGGTGGCTAAAGACATACGTCTCTTGTCACAGGCTCACACAAAGTGTTCAGCTAGCTCTCAGTAGTGCATTACTGCTGTAGAGATGACTTTAACTGGGTATAACCCCTTTGCATGAGTGAAACACACAGTTATATGCAAGCAAATAGTGCAGTAATAGCGTGCTCTAACTTATCAGAGCATTTTCTTTTTGCTTCGTATGCCCCTACACTTTAGATAAGCTTTGCAGTATCTTTACAGGTAAGCAGACAGGTACTGTAGGAAGAGAGATGGAATACTCCAGTAGAATCCTAGCAGCAGCTCTTAGAGTATGAACCATGATAGGGGGTGACAAACCTCTGGCAGTAGGGTTGCCACATCAGCCATGTTTTCCTGGATAGCTATGAGTTACACATGCTGCAGGGTGTGCAGGGATGAACATAAATAGTGCTGACCAGGTTCACTATTTGTGTGCTGTCCAGAGGAGCAATGCATGTTTCCCTCTGCACACCCTGCAACATGTGTAACTCATAAGTGTCCAGGAAAACATGGCTGAGGTGGTGGCAACCCTATCTGGCCATGACAAATGAAATTGTTCTCTGTGAGAATATTCCAGCCGCTTTATCTCCACATAATTATTAGATCTGATGACCTCTTCAGGTACAAAGATACTATATTATGGTCTCTTGAGAGTGTATTACTGTGTATATGGCCAAATCTAGTGAAATCAAAGGAAGAAACTGATGTAAGATCTGCACCTGCCTGGTCCGGAGTACTCCTGGTGAAAACAATATTACAGTACAATCAACAGAACATTGTCATTAAAGCAGGGATGGGGAGCCTTGGCCCTCCAAATGTTTCAGAACTACATTTCCCATGATGCTCAACTGGATTTCAGAGTGCCTAAGCATCATGGGCAATGTAGTTCTGAAACATCACGAGTTCCAAGGTTCCCGATCGCTGCATTAAAGGCACATGAAACCTTTTTGTTCAGATAGATTATACAATTTTAAACATCTTTGTAATTTACTTCAAGTATCTAATGTGCTTTATTCTCTTGGTATCCTTTGTTGAAGGAGCAGTAATTCACTACTGAAAACAAGCTGAAAGCCAATGACTAGAGGTATATATTTGTAACGACCAATAAGCAGCCTCTGAGTCAACAAAGGATACAAAGAGAAAATAAATACAAATAAATTGGGAATCCTGAAAGAAAAAAATTATGTTTCATGTCCTTTTAATAGACTCTATATCCTCTACAGGTAAAACTCTAGATTTTATTTTTAGTGATGTATCGAACTGCGTGATCTGCTGTTGACGCCACTTCACCAAATCTCCAGTCTGATTTCACACCAGTCATTAACTGTATTACACAATAACAGACTCCCGTTGGCAGGTGTAATAATGTCCATTATCTCTGTAAATAAACCTACAATTCATTGTAGGTGATTTATATCTTTACTGCATGACAATATTAAAAAAAAGTCATTATCTCCAAACGCTACACACAAAAAAAAGAAAAGAATTCTGCACGAACCAGAATCCTTTTGGCTTCTTTCAAGCCGTCATAAGAGATGGTTTTGCAACAATGGAAAATGTTCTCATTGGCAGATGTGAAGAGGAGACGTTAAAGCTGGTTAGGTGCAGATAGCTCTAATGAGCAATTTTCTAAACCATTAGTGGCCAGCAGGGTCAGAAGTGGAAACAAATTATCTGCTTCTAACATTAATACCCCCCTGGGATTGTATGAAGGCTCCTGCAGACCTGGTTTGGAATTTGAGATCTAGAGAAACCAAATGAAATGAGAGCTACGCTGTACCTTCTTGTATCATATAAAGAGCAATATGAAGCAGGTCGACTAAAGATACTCAACATTATGGGTAAAGGTGAACTAAAGATTTGACCATGTCGATACTATAAATGTTCCTAACAAATGCTGAAAGTCAAAAACTTTGACATTTATTTTTGCAGAGGTTTCAGTTCTAAATATTCAATGTAACATTCAGTTATCTACTCATAAAGATCCAGCTTTGAACCAACTGGATACCGACCTCATTAAATCCAAAATGTGAAGGATGACATGTTGACGTTCTCTGCCTTCCCTCCCCTTTGCAAAAGATGTATTGCTGCAAAGAGATGGTTTGCTCTTTGACTGTGATTGAGTTAGAGACCTCAGATCCCTCATAGGTCCTAGAACTTGCTGAGTTCTCCGTGCTGAATGATGTCAAGACGCACTAATGCGGATGACGACCATATATAATAGCTTAGCAGCAAAGGGGTTAAAGTTGGAGGAAACTATTGGCGTTGGTTTTTAAGATGGTTGAGTTCTATTCAACATATTGGGGCATACAATACTTCTGATTGACCGAATCCTACCAAAAAAAGTGTGGGAACCCTCAAGGAGGCACATTTATCAAGCTCCGTATGGAGCTTGAAGGGCCGTGTTTCTGGCGAGCCTTCAGACTCGCCAGAAACACCAGTAATTAAGCAGCGGTCTAAAGACCGCTGCTCCTTAACCTGTCCGCCTGCTATGAGGAGTAGGACAGAGATCACAGGAAATTAACCCCATCCAATATGATCGGGTTGATTGATACACCCTGCTAGCGGCCGATTGGCCGTGAAGCTGCAGGGGGCGGCGTTGCACCAGCAGTCCGCATTTAGCGATATCTGTCGGACATGATCCGCTGATCGGATCATGTCGGACGGACAATTGTTAAATAGGCC
>NC_069510.1:112121846-112136846 GCF_027579735.1 Bombina bombina | reverse complement strand
TACTCTCTCTCCCTCTACCTATTCTTGTGCACCAGTTTGTTCCTCCAGCTCTACTCTCTCTCCCTCTACCTATTCATGTGCACCAGCTTGTTCCTCCAGCTCTACTCTCTCCCTCTACCTATTCTTGTGCACCAGCTTGTTCCTCCAGCTCTACTCGCTCTCCCTCTCTCTATTCTTTTGAACTAGCCTGTTACCCCAGCTCTCCTCTCTCTCCTATTTAAACCTAGCCCTCCTTTCTCTCTCTTGCCTATTTACACTTAGCCCTCCTTTCTCTCTCTTCCCTACTTACACCTAGCCCTCCTTTCTCTCTCTTGCCTATTTACACCTGGCCCTCCTTTCTCTCTCTTGCCTATTTACACCTAGCCCTCCTATCTCTTGCCTACTTACACCTAGCCCTCCTTTCTCTCTCTTGCCTATTTACACCTGGCCCTCCTTTCTCTCTCTTGCCTATTTACACCTAGCCCTCCTTTCTCTCTCTCTTGCCTATTTACACCTAGCCCTCCTTTCTCTCTCTTGCCTACTTACACCTAGCCTTCCTTTCTCTCTCTTGCCTATTTACACCTAGCCCTCCTTTCTCTCTCTTGCCTTCTTACACCTGGCCCTCCTCTATTTCTCTCTCCTACTTACACCTAGCCCTCCTCTCTCTTGCCTACTTACACCTAGCCCTCCTCTATTTCTCTCTCCTATTTACAGCTAGCCCTCCACTCTCTTGCCTATTTACACCTAGCCCTCCTTTCTCTCTCTTGCCTTCTTACACCAGGCCCTCCTCTATTTTTCTCTCCTACTTACACCTAGCCCTCCTCTCTCTTGCCTACTTACACCTAGCCCTCCTTTCTCTCTCTTGCCTATTTACACCTAGCCCTCCTCTCTCTTGCCTACTTACACCTAGCCCTCCTTTCTATCTCTTGCCTATTTACACCTGGCCCTCCTTTCTCTCTCTTGCCTATTTACACCTATCCCTCCTTTCTCTCTCTTGCCTATTTACACCTGGCCCTCCTTTCTCTCTCTTGCCTATTTACACCTAGCCCTCCTTTCTCTCTCTTGCCTATTTACACCTAGCCCTCCTTTCTCTCTCTTGCCTTCTTACACCTGGCCCTCCTCTATTTTTCTCTCCTACTTACACCTAGCCCTCCTCTCTTTTGCCTA
Organism: Bombina bombina; assembly: GCF_027579735.1. Lineage (NCBI taxonomy): Eukaryota > Metazoa > Chordata > Amphibia > Anura > Bombinatoridae > Bombina > Bombina bombina. The sequence goes on along the minus strand of NC_069510.1, from coordinate 112,135,700 downwards.
CTTACACCGAGCCCTCCTCTATTTCTCTCTCCTATTTACACCTAGCCCTCCTCTCTCTTGCCTATTTAACCTAGCCCTCCTTTCTCTCTCTTGCCTTCTTACACCTGGCCCTCCTCTATTTCTCTCTCCTACTTACACCTAGCCCTCCTTTCTCTCTCTTGCCTATTTACACCTGGCCCTCCTTTCTCTCTCTTGCCTATTTAAACCTGGCCCTCCTTTCTCTCTCTTGCCTATTTACACCTGGCCCTCCTTTCTCTCTCTTGCCTATTTACACCTAGCCCTCCTCTCTCTTGCCTATTTACACCTGGCCCTCCTTTCTCTCTCTTGCCTTCTTACACCTGGCCCTCCTCTATTTCTCTCTTCTACTTACACCTAGCCCTCCTTTCTCTCTCTTGCCTATTTACACCTAGCCCTCCTTTCTCTCTCTTGCCTATTTGCACCTGGCCCTCCTTTCTCTCTCTTGCCTATTTAAACCTGGCCCTCCTTTCTCTCTCTTGCCTATTTGCACCTGGCCCTCCTTTCTCTCTCTTGCCTATTTACACCTAGCCCTCCTCTCTCTTGCCTATTTACACCTGGCCCTCCTTTCTCTCTCTTGCCTACTTACACATAGCCCTCCTTTCTCAGTCTTGCCGATTTACACCTAGCCCTCCTTTCTCTCTCTTGCCTTCTTACACCTGGCCCTCCTCTATTTCTCTCTTCTACTTACACCTAGCCCTCCTTTCTCTCTCTTGCCTATTTACACCTAGCCCTCCTCTCTCTTGCCTATTTACACCTGGCCCTCCTTTCTCTCTCTTGCATACTTACACATAGCTCTCCTTTCTCTGTCTTGCCTATTTACACCTAGCCCTCCTTTCTCTCTCTTGCCTATTTACACCTGGCCCTCCTTTCTCTCTCTTGCCTATTTACACCTGGCCCTCCTTTCTCTCTCTTGCCTATTTACACCTAGCCCTCCTTTCTCTCTCTTGCCTATTTACACCTAGCCCTCCTTTCTCTCTCTTGCCTTCTTACACCTGGCCCTCCTCTATTTTTCTCTCCTACTTACACCTAGCCCTCCTCTCTCTTGCCTACTTACACCGAGCCCTCCTCTATTTCTCTCTCCTATTTACACCTAGCCCTCCTCTCTCTTGCCTATTTAACCTAGCCCTCCTTTCTCTCTCTTGCCTTCTTACACCTGGCCCTCCTCTATTTCTCTCTCCTACTTACACCTAGCCCTCCTTTCTCTCTCTTGCCTATTTACACCTAGCCCTCCTTTCTCTCTCTTGCCTATTTGCACCTGGCCCTCCTTTCTCTCTCTTGCCTATTTAAACCTGGCCCTCCTTTCTCTCTCTTGCCTATTTACACCTGGCCCTCCTTTCTCTCTCTTGCCTATTTACACCTAGCCCTCCTCTCTCTTGCCTATTTACACCTGGCCCTCCTTTCTCTCTCTTGCCTTCTTACACCTGGCCCTCCTCTATTTCTCTCTTCTACTTACACCTAGCCCTCCTTTCTCTCTCTTGCCTATTTACTCCTAGCCCTCCTTTCTCTCTCTTGCCTATTTGCACCTGGCCCTCCTTTCTCTCTCTTGCCTATTTAAACCTGGCCCTCCTTTCTCTCTCTTGCCGATTTGCACCTGGCCCTCCTTTCTCTCTCTTGCCTATTTACACCTAGCCCTCCTCTCTCTTGCCTATTTACACCTGGCCCTCCTTTCTCTCTCTTGCCTACTTACACATAGCCCTCCTTTATCAGTCTTGCCGATTTACACCTAGCCCTCCTTTCTCTCTCTTGCCTTCTTACACCTGGCCCTCCTCTATTTCTCTCTTCTACTTACACCTAGCCCTCCTTTCTCTCTCTTGCCTATTTACACCTAGCCCTCCTCTCTCTTGCCTATTTACACCTGGCCCTCCTTTCTCTCTCTTGCATACTTACACATAGCTCTCCTTTCTCTGTCTTGCCTATTTACACCTAGCCCTCCTTTCTCTCTCTTGCCTATTTACACCTGGCCCTCCTTTCTCTCTCTTTCCTATTTACACCTAGCCCTCCTTTCTCTCTCTTGCCTTCTTACACCTGGCCCTCCTCTATTTCTCTCTCCTACTTACACCTAGCCCTCCTTTCTCTCTCTTGCCTATTTACACCTAGCCCTCCTTTCTCTCTCTTGCCTATTTGTACCTGGCCCTCCTTTCTCTCTCTTGCCTATTTGCACCTGGCCCTCCTTTCTCTCTCTTGCCTATTTGCACCTAGCCCTCCTCTCTCTTGCCTATTTACACCTGGCCCTCCTTTCTCTCTCTTGCCTACTTACACATAGCCCTCCTTTCTCAGTCTTGCCGATTTACACCTAGCCCTCCTTTCTCTCTCTTGCCTTCTTACACCTGGCCCTCCTCTATTTCTCTCTTCTACTTACACCTAGCACTCCTTTCTCTCTCTTGCCTATTTACACCTAGCCCTCCTTTCTCTCTCTTGCCTATTTAAACCTGGCCCTCCTTTCTCTCTCTTGCCTATTTAAACCTGGCCCTCCTTTCTCTCTCTTGCCTATTTACACCTGGCCCTCCTTTCTCTCTCTTGCCTATTTACACCTAGCCCTCCTCTCTCTTGCCTATTTACACCTGGCCCTCCTTTCTCTCTCTTGCCTTCTTACACCTGGCCCTCCTCTATTTCTCTCTTCTACTTACACCTAGCCCTCCTTTCTCTCTCTTGCCTATTTACACCTAGCCCTCCTTTCTCTCTCTTGCCTATTTGCACCTGGCCCTCCTTTCTCTCTCTTGCCTATTTAAACCTGGCCCTCCTTTCTCTCTCTTGCCTATTTGCACCTGGCCCTCCTTTCTCTCTCTTGCCTATTTACACCTAGCCCTCCTCTCTCTTGCCTATTTACACCTGGCCCTCCTTTCTCTCTCTTGCCTACTTACACATAGCCCTCCTTTCTCAGTCTTGCCTATTTACACCTAGCCCTCTTTCTCTCTCTTGCCTTCTTACACCTGGCCCTCCTCTATTTCTCTCTTCTACTTACACCTAGCCCTCCTTTCTCTCTCTTGCCTATTTACACCTAGCCCTCCTTTCTCTCTCTTGCCTATTTGCACCTGGCCCTCCTTTCTCTCTCTTGCCTATTTAAACCTGGCCCTCCTTTCTCTCTCTTGCCTATTTACACCTGGCCCTCCTTTCTCTCTCCTGCCTACTTACACCTGGCCCTCCTTTCTCTCTCTTGCCTATTTACACCTAGCCCTCCTTTCTCTCTCTTGCCTACTTACACCTGGCCCTCCTCTATTTCGCTCTCCTACTTACACCTAGCCCTCCTTTCTCTCGCTTGCCTATTTGCACCTGGCCCTCCTTTCTCTCTCTTGCCTATTTACACCTAGCCCTCCTTTCTCTCTCTTGCCTATTTACACCTAGCCCTCCTCTCTCTTGCCTATTTACACCTAGCCCTCCTCTCTCTTGCCTATTTACACCTGGCCCTCCTTTCTCTCTCTTGCCTATTTACACCTAGCCCTCCTCTCTCTTGTCTATTTACACCTAGCCCTCCTTTCTCTCTCTTGCCTACTTACACCTGGCCCTCCTCTATTTCTCTCTCCTACTTACACCTAGCCCTCCTTTCTATATCTTGCCTGCTTACACCTGGACCTCCTCTTTCTCTTTCCTACTTACACCTTTCCCTCATTTCTCTCTCTTTCCTACTTACACCTAGCCCTCATTTCTCTTTCCTACATACACTTAGCCGTCCTTTCTCTCTCTTTCCTACATACACTTAGCCCTCCTTTCTCTATCTTGCCTACTTACACCTAGCCCTCCTCTTTCTCTTTCCTACATACACCTAGCCCTCATTTCTTCTCTCTCTTGCCTACTTACACCTAGCCCTCATTTCTCTCTCTTGCCTACTTACACCTAGCCCTCGTTTCTCTTTCCTACATACACCTAGCCCTCCTCTTTCTCATTCCTACATACACCTAGCCCTCATTTCTCTCTCTTGCCTATTTACACATAGCCCTCATTTCTCTCTCGTCTATTTACACCTAGCCCTCATCTCTCTCTCTTTCCTACATACACCTAGCCCTCCTTTCTCTATCTTGCCTACTTACACCTAGCCCTCATTTCTCTCTCTTGCCTATTTACACCTAGCCCTCCTTTCTCTCTCTTTCCTACTTACACCTAGCCCTCATTCTCTCTCCTGCCTACATACACCTAGTCCTCCTCTTTCTCTTTCCTACTTACACCTAGCCCTCCTCTTTTTCTTTCCTACATACACCTAGCCCTCATTTCTCTCTCTTGCCTATTTACACCTAGCCCTCATGTCTCTCTCTTGCCTACTTACACCTAGCCCTCATTTCTCTTTCCTACATACACCTAACCCTCCTTTCTCTCTCTTTCCTACATACACCTAGCCCTCCTTCCTCTCTTTCCTACTTACACCTAGCCCTCCTTTCTCTCCCTTGCCTACTTACACCTAGCACTCCTCTCTTTCCTACATACACCTAGCCCTCCTTCCTCTCTTTCCTACTTACACCTAGCCCTCCTTTCTCTCTCTTACCTTCTTACACCTAGCCCTCCTCTTTCTCTTTCCTACTTACACCTAGCCCTCATTTCTCTTTCCTACATATACCTAACCCTCCTTTCTCTCTCTTTCCTACATACACCTAGCCCTCCTTCCTCTCTTTCCTACTTACACCTAGCCCTCCTTTCTCTCTCTTGCCTTCTTACACCTAGCCCTCCTCTTTCTCTTTCCTACTTACACCTAGCCCTCTTTTCTCTCTCTTTCCTACTTACACCTAGCCCTCCTTTCTCTCTCTTTCCTACTTACACCTGGCCCTCCTCTATTTCTCTCTCCTACTTACACCTATCCCTCATCTATCTATCTCTCCTACTTACACCTAGCTCTCCACTCTTCTACTTACACCTAGCCCTCCTCTCTCTCTCCTACATACATCTAACCCTCCTCTCTCTCTCTTTCCTGCCTACACCTAGTCCTCCTTTCTTCTCCTTACAACTAGCCATCCTCTCTCTCTTTCCTCTCTCTCTTCTACTTACACCTAACCCTCCTTTTACCCCTATTTACCTCTAGCACTCCTTCCTCTCACTTACCTACTTCCTCCTATTCACCAACTTACCCCAGGCCGTCCTCTCCTACTTGCCACCAGCCCTTCTCCTACTCACCTACCTAACCCTAGCTCATCCTACACATAGCCCTCCTCTCTCCTTCCTACTTACACCTAGACCTCTACTCTCCTACTTACACCTAGACCTCTACTCTCCTACTTACACCTATCCCTCCTCTCTCCTACTTACACCTAGCCCTCCTCTTTCCTACTTACACCTAGCCATCTTCTCTCTCTCTTTCCTGCCTATACATAGCCCTCCTCTCTCCTCCTTACAACTAGCCATCCTATCTCTCTTTCCTACTTACTTCTAGCCCTCCTCTATCTCTCTTTCCTACTTACACATAGCCCTCCACTCTCCTCCTTACAACTAGCTATCCTCTCTCTCTCTTTCCTACTTACTTCTAGCCCTCCTCTATCTCTCTTTCCTACTTACACATAGCCCTCCTCTCTCCTCCTTACAACTAGCCATCCTCTCTCTCTCTTTCCTACTTACTTCTAGCCCTCCTCTATCTCTCTTTCCTACTTACACATAGCCCTCCTCTCTCCTCCTTACAACTAGCCATCCGCTCTCTCTCTCTTTCCTACTTACTTCTAGCCCTCCTCTATCTCTCTCTCCTACTTACACCTAGCCCTCCTCTCTCCAACTTACACCTAGCCCTCCTCTCTCCTACTTACACGTAGCCCTCTTCTTTCCTACTTACACCTATCCATTTTCTCTCCTCTTTCAGGCTTACACCTAGCCATCATCTCTTCTATTTCCTACTTACACTTAGCCCTTCTCTCTCTCTCTCTTTCCTGCCTACACCTAGCCCTCCTCTCTCCTCCTTCCAATTAGCCATCATCTATCTCTCTCTCTCTCCTACACCTAGCTCTCATCGTTCCTACTTACATCTAGCCCTCCTCATCCTCCTACTTACCCAGCGTTCATACCTCTAGTTACTCTCTTTCCTATTTACAGATAGCTTAATTTCTCTCCTACTTACCCACAGCCCTCACCTTTCTGTCTCCTACTTAACCCCAGCATTAACAGGATGTACCAACTAGCCAATGAAAATTGTAAGCAGGTACCTTTCAGCCAATGAGAATTAGCAAGAAGTGCATAACTGATAGTACTATATAAGTTTTGATTTACATTTAAACAGCTTTTCTGGCAAAAAAAAACCAAAAAAACAAAATTCAACATGTTAATCCTGCTCTTTTATATAAATGACAGGAAAAAACTGAGTATGGTGTCCTTTCAAAATGTATCTCTTCTCACTTTATCATCCAAGCCCTTTTCCATTTCTCTCTCTCCTCTCCCCACCTATAGCCACACATCTGTGACTCTCGTGATTGTCCTCAGCCTTTTCTGCTCTCTGTACTACATTTCTGTCCCAATTGTGTTCCTTATCATTACTAACAAAGGGCCAGGTTAACCTTATCATAACCAGTGCTATTCTGCAAAAGAAAACTGAGCACTACAAGCAGAACAGGGTTAAGGAACTTAGTATTCCTTGCTCCATTCATCTAACCAAACATCCCATTGCAATGTGCTTATTTGTTATCCCGTCTCCCTTCCAAATTCCCCCCGATTTCAGGAAATATTCTTGGTGTCTGGTGTCAGGCACAGAGCAGAAATCTCTCAGTGCGAGGCACTGTGAAAAATATAGCTGTCCGCCTCGAAAACGCGTCTCTGTGTCTGGGAGGAGGGGACAGATGGGGGGGTTCAATGCATTTATTGGAGGTGATATGAAGGAACTGTGCAGACTGCCTCTACTTCCTAAAGACAGAAACGTTCATTTTTCATTCTCATATCTTAGAAGCAACCATACCCTCACATCCCAGGGAGGGGGGGGAAAAAACCTTACAACAAGGAATCATTTTGGAAAGAGATTCAATGGTCCTTTCTGCATGTAAACCAAAAGCTGTATTTAAGTGGAAATGTTTCTTTAAAAAAGAAAAAATAGCTGAGCACCAGAACAATAAATTACACAAAATAAAAAATATAGCTTTATATTGTGTACACAGTGGAATAACACACTAATTTCATCCAGAATTAGGAATGCATATGGAGCATAGTAACTTTTGACTGATGGTATTTAAATTTATACAGAATATAAAACATTTAGAATATACCAAAAAAAAAAATTTGACTGGATCGGTTATAAACATATGATTGTTTGTTTATAAAAATGCTTTGACACAACATGTTTGTGCACATACAAAAAACACTACACAGTGCCACATAATCAAGTCCCTACCCTACAGTCAAGATACAAACTGATCTTACAAATGTGTCTGTATTTCTTCCTTTTGCCATTACAATAAGCTTATATATATATATATATATATATATATATATATATAATATAATATATATAAAATTATATATATATATATATATATATATATATATATATATATATATATATATATATATATATATAAAAGAATTTTGTTAAACAAATAGATATAATCGTAGTTAGTTATTCATGCCAAACAACGGTTCTAGAAAAGCGATAAAGAGCCTTTATTCAGCTAACGTGTCTGTAACACAGTGTTTCTACTAACGAAGCCTTTATCTTATGGAGAACTTTAAAACAAAGCAGGAATGTTGGCAGATATTTTTTTCCCTGAGTGAGGAGGCTGATATATCTGTGAGATGCGACAGGCAGACATAAATTAATAGAGTTCTGGAGATCAGATCTTCATTAATAATCTATTTTGTCATGCACTGCTCCTGACAGGCTCCTCGCTCACGTTTCACTGGGTATAAAAGCCCAGGATATGTCTTAAGGCGGAAAAAAACAAGAAATGGGTTTATTATCATTTACTTTCAGCACATCGACTACAAAAAGATACAGGTTTTACTTTGCACAAGGGAATGGGGAGCAAACAGTTTCCATTTCCTTAATATTACAACAGGTCACACTGCAGCCAATAAACATATATGTGTTGCTTTATCATGATACCCCCCCAGGACAGCAAACAACTAAATTTGTAAATTAAAAGTTTGGCTTAAATACTGTGTACACTTTAAATCAGGAGTTGACAAATTTATTTCAAATTTATGAACAAAAATATTAAATAGATTAAATAGCCAATCGCACACTCCTTTTACGTGTTTTATACAGGATATTTGTAGAATAAAATGATCCCAAACAAATAAATTAGGAACTACAGCTCACTAGCTACCGGTATGCACCTAGCATTGGATTAAATTAATTAAAGAAAAAGGAGAAGAAAAGAAAGGGGAATAAAATAATGAAATCAAACATATGCTTCTCACAAAATAAGTAGCCCAAAAAGCTTTGTTTATTTAGGAGAAAATATATTGACTTTATCCTCTAATACTGATTGTAATGTCTCTAATATGTAACCCTACCCAGGGGTTATTTGTAAAACTGTGTATAGGAGTATATGTAAATACACACATACATATTTATTAAAATCAGCATGAAAAGGGAATAATGACGGATTAATGAACAAAAGGAATATATATATGTCTACGGTATGAACAGCAGATTTAAACCCCAGAAATGTGATAAGGAATTAATGTTAGAACAACATTATTAATAAAGAAAGGAGGTTTAGTTAGCAGCGGATTCATGTGTTCAAGTAAATATACTTTATATATACAGTGACTGCATTGTGCATATAACAATGTAGGTATGTCCCTTGTTATTTGTAATTTGTATTTTGTTTTATTTATTTTTTAAAAACACAACGCTTTTGATTGGATTTTATGCAGGCGCATATAGTTAGGTTGCTTCCACGAACTGATGGATTTGACAGGAGCAGTCTCAGCTCATTTTAATTTTGCAGAGCATGTTTTAAATGATAAAGCATCGGAAAGTGCAGGCAGGATGTGCGAGACATTCACACCCTAAAACACTCATCTCGCAGCCCTGCGGAGTTTCTAACACAATCACAGGATCTGTACAATGTACTTAATTATGTTAGATTTATACCTTAGCTAAGTGTTAAACAAAAGCTAACATAACCATATAAGATTGTTAGTACGTTCGTAGATTTAATTTTTACGTACTTTTCCTTGTGTAATATACATAGGTAATACGTGGGGCTGGATACACAGTTATAACACCCGCCGTAAGAAAAAAGCAAAGAAAAAAACCCTGATATTCTCAGTTTGAGGAACATCCACCTGAGTGATCTCTTTACATACAAGCTGCCAAATCATTTATTTAGTAACACATTTATTAACTTGCCATATCAATTAGCCGTATAAAAAAAAAAAACTGACTTTTTTTTATCTAATATTTCTCAAACTCGCTTGTTTTTAAATTTCGCACCTACAATATTGCATGATCCTTGATTTTGCTCCAAAACAGGCAATGAGTTGCATCCATCTTTGCATGGGTTAAAAAATATTGTTAGAATTGCTAGGTTGAGGAGAAATTGACTTTAATATACTCCATGCGACCTCTGCTTTCTACTTGGAAGGAAATCAGCCTTCTCCACTTCTCAATCCCGATCAGAGCAAGCGAGCATCCCTTTCCACCTGACATTAATCACTGCTTTCTTGCAGGCTGCGTGTATTAATTCCTGTCATGCCAAACATGGGCTGTGGACTGTCAGGGCACGCAGAGGGTTGACGTTGTGAGCTCCAAGGCTTTAGGAGTTTCCTCCCTTCGGGTGTAATGACACCAATTAAAAAGGAGTTTTGGGAAAAAGAGGTTGACCTTCCTAGGGGCACCATGTTCTGGTGACTGCAATCTCTGGAGGGCCAAGAGCAGACTGAGTTGCTTGGCACTGCAGGAGTTAACAATGCCATTTTAGGTTGCCCCTAAGCGTTTTCCCTTTTCATTGTCATAGGTTGCTTAAAAAATGTTTATAGCTAGGCACTGTAATTTGTGAGACAATGTTATCACACATGAATTATGGGGCTAAGTAAGATTTATTTTAAAAAAAATGTTTTCAACAAATGTGTTGTTGTTTTTTTTAAATGTAATTGCAGCATTTAAATTTCTGTTGAACACATCAAATTAAAAATAGATAATAGATAACAGAGATAAATAGACAGATATGAGTAAGATACATTAACATAAAGATGGACAGATATAGATAGATAGAAAGATAGATAGATAGATAGATAGATCACACAAATGGACATACAGAGATAGACAAATAGACAGAAAGACGGATACATAAACAGACAAAGACAAATAGACAGATTGACAAATAACACCATTCCAAATCATGTGTATAAAAATAATGTAAATATAGATATATTTGGAATGAATAAACTTATTGTTGAATTGGTCTACGCTGAACGTTACAGACGTATACAGATGGGGCATTTTCTGGTCAATAAACAAATAGATGATAACTTGCCAGGTCTGTTAGAACCACGTTACACTGGAATAGGCAGCAGCCTCTGTCCTTACTTAGAGGTCGTTATGGACAGGCAGCGGAACGCTGCACCTGTAATTATAACCAGACTGTGATGTTTTCTTGAGAGGCCATACGGCACACATGTATAGGGTTTAAATACCTATAATCACTGTAGTCTTCAGAAACAAAATTACCTGATTAACACATTTGCTGCCGTTTGTCTCTATGGTAAAAATGTAAAAACCGACTGTTTAAAAGAAAATCCATTCTGTATATTTTATTAACAAATATTTATATATATTTATATATACAGAATATATATATATATATATATATATATATATATATATATATATATATATATAGTGTGTGTGTGGCTACTTTTTTCACAGACCAAACAAATATTACGAGAAGCTCTAATAAACAGTCCACACATTACAACTGTGACAAAAGCAGATCTGGAAATCCATTATGAAAGACCAAGGCTGACATTAACATGTGCCCTCTTTATTTATAGCTATCAGATGCCTCATTGATTAAAACTGTTCTCTGAGACAAAATGCAAGTTAAGAAAATTCTAATCTAGAAAATATTAGAGGTTTTTAATTTATTTTTTATTTTCAGTATTCTATCACAAAGATCTTGGGAAGAGAATAAGAAAATAAGTTATAGTGTGAGTCAATACCATACTGTCAGAGCCAATGGCACCTTATCTAGTTATTTTCCAAGTTTTTTATTTAAATAAGTAAGAATATTAATGATAAGTATGATCATAATTGTTAGAATTATTTATGTGTTGATAGATAAATAGATAGATATTCTGCTTCCAAATAGCAACAGGGATTAATTAGAAAAATGCACTGTGATGATTTGGACTTGAAATTTTCGTCATTGCCATTCATTGCCACTGTTTGACCTTTGGCTAAACCTTGCTATCTACTCCGTAGTACTCTAACAGCCCATTTCACAGGGAGAGCCCTCTATGCTTTTAATCTGTCATTAATATGGAATGGTCACCGGTAAGCTGCAAGGACAGATCTGTCAAATGCTTTGGTGACACTAGGGACTGGTTCTTATCAGAGTGGTCCTTGATGAAATCAGTCGGGTTGTAGGAAGCATTTACATCTACTTTAAAGTTGTTACTGTTGTCTTCTGGCAGCCAGCAATGTGTCGCTGGTGAGGCTGCTGCAAAATAATGCAAGCTTTGTTATGAATTAAATATTAGAAATCTTAACTCAGTGGCCAATAAGAATTATTTGCCTTATTAAAGCAGCAGAAGACGCTGATTAAATTTTCATTGCATTGCAGACTTTCCCCTATTTCTGCTTTCAATTCATCACTGTAATGTATGAAAGGCATGTCGCGTACTGGCGTGGGGGGACTTAATTTCTGCAATGCAAATATGGCAAAGGAAATTCTATAAATACCTTCGCAGGAAACATTAGGCAGTCACTTCTAATTAAGTGAATCACAACTAAGTAAATATTCTCCCAACGCAATAAAAACATCTTCGCTGTTTTATACATAAATGAAACAAAAAAATGTATATATACACACAATTTTCTACATGTGCACATGTTACTTTTATTTAATGCTGCTGTGATATAACCAACAGATGAATACAAAATGTGAGAAAGTAAACCATATATATTTCTGTGCTTGTAGATAAATGAGATAGAGAGATAGATTGATTGATTGATAGATATATATATAGATAGATAGATAGATAGATAGATATATAGATGGATAGATACAGATAGAAAGATAGATAGATAACATTTTCCTGAAATAAAATATCTATGGAAAAACAACACTTCAAATACCAAAAAAAAAAAAATTAAACGCTTATTTTCATTCCAGACAGGACTTTTATATATGTACAGTATATGCATATATATATATATATATATATATATATATATATATATATATATATATATATATATATATATATATATATAAAAAGTGAATATGCATGTTCTATTTTTGTGTTTGTGTTTGTAGACAGATAGACTGACAGATGTAAAAAACAAATATATTTTTAATAAATAAAATATACTTATGAGAAAATAAAAAACCCACACAACGTTTGAATAAAGCAATACTCTTATTTACACATCTAACAGGTAAATTAAATATGTCATCTCAATTTATAAATTCATACATAAAGAAATACACCGAGGTAAATACAAAATCTCCATAGTCGACATTTAATAATTTACACATTCCTCTATACCTATATATCCATGTATATTAAAATGTATGTATATTTTTATAATAGTGTGTGTTTTATATATTCTGAGTGCATGAGTGGGTTAGGTGTATGTATGTGTTTATTTACACAAAGTTGGAATTTATGAATTTAGTTTTACTTGTCCACAATTTTGTGTCGGAAAAAAGAAAGAAAAAAATAAAATAATCAGAGAACAACAAAGAAGATTTGCGCTTTATAACATGATTTTTTTTTTGCAAATCTACAGTCTGATTAAATCCCGCTAACATTTAATAGCTGTGCACTTGAGACTGCGGCCGGGTTTGGGCACAAGGTGCAATCATAGCTGGTAGTGTAAGTGAAATTTCCCTGTCACATATATAACACAATGTCTCAGGGTGCTACAAATATATATTTAGGAATAGCAGCCTCCTCCACATGTCAGCTTGTGTCCTAGATAAATTCCGAGATGAAGGCAGTGTGCAGTTTTTTTCCTATCCTGGGCTTTAATGTGTATCAGGGAGAAAATGAACTACAAGTACAGTATCCCAATCCCCAAGAGAAAAGCTCTTCCCTGAAACTGTGCGGCTAATGAAATGGGGATCTATAAATAGCGGCGTCATTACTGGGAGAGGACTTGTGTTGGAAGCTGCCTTTGCTTCTGACCCTCTTTACGCTAATAACTCAATATTTCCCCAACGGATGATCGATATCGAGAAGCTACAAAAATAAACGATGCAAATGTCAAGTATGCAGAGCTCTCTCCTTCAGATATATGTCAGCCCCAGGCACATCAAGGGTTCTGCAATTTTAATATTTTTATACTAACCCAAAAAATGGCATTTGGGGTGAGATTTTATTAAAGGGACATTCAAATAAAAAAAAGTATGTTGATGATATACACCTTTTTGAGATATATGTCAATAAGCCTGCTGTTAAAACTTCAAGATCAGTACATTTTTCATGAACCCCAATGCCAGACTCAGATACATAGTTAATGACTGATAGGCAAGTGGATGAATGGGAAATCAGCGGCTACCTATGCACCAGTACCTTAGGCGGCTACCTATGCACCAGTACCTTAACAAAAACAGATATATTTTTTGCATAAGCTAAGAAAACCTGTTACACACGTGCTATCTCTAACATTTGAATGTACAGCATTTGTATAATTCTTATGTTCACTAGTTGCTTATAGATGTGTATTTCTATAGGGTTTTTAGAGTGAACTTGATTGTATATACACAT